>NC_090233.1:37677841-37977841 GCF_024489055.1 Chanodichthys erythropterus | reverse complement strand
AATCACACATCACATATGAATCATATAATAACGGCATTTGTTTAGAGCTAGTCTATTTGTGTTCTGAGCAACATTCATGTGAACTAACAAAATGCACTTACTGCTTTGGTCAGCACCTTTTTCTTTAGTTTGTCTATAAGAGGAAGATCAAAGATTGTTGTAACATTATTTTGCAGCATAGCGAAAATCAACAGGGGAAAAAAGCTTTGAGGTCTGTAGTGGTGTTTGGAGAGATCCTGGAGTACATTATGCTTAGTTTATGAATACAAGGCCTAACATGCAGAGGTGATTACTTCCAGATAAACAGCATTTTCACTCGGATGTACACTCAAACCAGAAACATGTTCAAATAAATGAGAGTGCAAGTGAGAGAGAGGGGAAGGCTGCATGCGTCAGCAATTTGGGGTCTTGGTGTTTTTTGATAAGAGTTTACATTTAGACAGAAATTTTAAAGTATGCACTTTTCATAAAGGTGAAAACTGTCATCAGAAAGTGCAATAAAGCTATATTTTACTTAGTCCAACAGAATATGAATGCACAATATCACATAACATATGCAATAGTGCCTTCCTAGCGCATGTCTCTTTTTCAGTGTTCGCACATGCATATGATGGTATGTCACTTACGATCCACCTTCTCCATCAAGACTGAATGGAGGAAGTCTCTGGGTGTCATGTATGGCTCCTCTTCATAGATCATGGAGGCGAACTGGTTGAACCGCTGTCGTCTCATGGACACTTGTGGTCTTGTGATCTCCTCTTTCTTTCCAGACATACAAAAATGGAAAGAAAGATGTTGCATTCATGAACTGTGCACTTGCATTCTGTCTAGAGCTTAACCTGGCCTCTAGAATGAAGACATTAAAATTATGAGCACTTATCTTTTCATTAAATAATGTTAAAAATAATGTTTAACTGGAAAGTTTTTAAACAAAAGAGCAAGTGGCATTTCAATGTCTTTTTAAGCAGGGGCAACAGGGGAGCAGTGTTGTGATTGTTAATTAAAACTAAAACTATTAAAATTGTTTTTGGCAATAGAAAAAAATAAAATAAAATATAAATATTAGATAAAAATCTTAAAAATAGAAACAAAGTTACCTTGTCAACTAACTGAAGTAAGTTTAAGCCGAAGTACTAACCTTTCTAAATCTAAAACAAATAAAAATAAAGTTAAATGGAAAAGATATAAATGCAATTAATAAAACTTAAATAAAAGTAAAATAAAAAAATATGAAACTGTAAAAAATATATAAAATAGATAATATATATTAAATACTATAATATAGTATACAAATAAAACTAAATTTATTATGACAAATTTGCACAGAGGGATAAAATATGATTTGATTTTCTTTACATGTGAAGATTTATTATTATTTTCTCCTTAACCAATGCAAACCCTTATTGTAAGATTACCCCATAACCGTTTTAACTGTTTATTGGGTTTTTATAGTAACAGGTATAGGTGTACATGAGAATTCACTTCAGTAATGAAATTGTGGCTCTGATTCTAACATTGTAGCTCCCCTAGTAGGGTAAGTTGTCACACTTTTCACACTGTCTAACATTTACTGAACACCATACACCACAATGGTATAAATGTCATACTCAATGAAAGAAGGAAGTCTAGGGCACATATGTTGTATTCATTACATTTTCATATCTTATCTCATTCCGGAGTTGTAGAATGTTGAATAGAGAATGTGCACATGTGACAATTTGCCCCATTGGCGGGTAAGTCGTCACACTAGATTATCTAAAAATAAGAACACAACTACTAAATTGTTATCATTGATTTTAATTTTTAAATTCAAACCAAAACTGGAAATATAAACAATCATGCCTAGAGAATTTGGAAAAACAATTATTTCAATCCAAACAATACACATTTCAATCAAAAACACATTAAGTGGCAAGACCACTTTACTTTGAACTTTAAACTCAAACTTTCTCTGGCTTGCACATAGATCCATGATAACTGAATGGAATGCTGCAAATAACTCGCTTAACATGTTTAATCTCTGAACGTAACTGACTTAACATGTTGAACCTCTTTTTTGAGCATGTTCCATGTGTTTATTTTTACTGGGGCAAGTTGTCACATGTGATGACTTGCCCCAAAGTCAATGAGACAACTTGCCCCAAACTGACATGTGTGCTAATGTCATCTAAATCTCAAGGTGAGCTCAACATAACACATCAGCTAAAGTATCAAAAGACATGTTACTGTCTCCTCTATGTTGTGCAAAATAATATTTTTTAACATTCATATCTAACAAAGTTGTATTGCATAAAATTTAAAGTGCAATTTTTTTTTACTTTTTAAGCCAAAAATAAGAAAATTGTGCTAACCTCAGATTAGAGCGATCTTGACCACATGTGAACAGAAAGTTGACTATAGAAGAAGTCACACAAAGTGGCTATTTGATTTTTGAGATAGAGCCTCTATTTTTGGAGTTGAGGGTGACAACTTACCCATGTGACAACTTACCCCGCTCTCCCCTACTATGTTTAAATTAATTCTGTACATTTTCCAAATGTTAATCACATAATGAGTCATTAAACAAGCATTTAGATTATGTAACCTGGCTGACACATAGTAGCAACAGTTTGCTGTGACACCATACAGACAGACCTCCACCTACAACGTGATAGCAACAGTGTTACTATCCAAACTATCCAAAATATGTATACATAAACATTTGCAACAGGAGACATATTAGCCTTGTACTGAGACTCCATATACAATTTACAAAAATGCAATAAAACACAGGTAACCCCGATTAATAATAGTAAATACCGGTTAGTCCCATTTTAATACTTAAACCTCAACAGATGATGACCGTATAATCATAGTGACTCAACGAACAAACAGACGACATGATTGTGAGCCTGTTATGTGTTTTACTTCTCGGACAACATGACATTTAAAAAAGTTAAGAGGTTATTTTAAAAGTCGTCTCTGATTAGTAAAGTTTGTTTACCTTCGCGTCTTCCTCCGCGTACACGATGTGTGGCCACAGTGTCCATCTCGGTTCATTCTTATAATGAATAAATCCGCCAGTTACAACAGAGCCCAGCAGACCGGCTCCAACAGCTCGACTATACCATACACTTCTACGAGGCAACAAACTTCTGAATGTACTCCGCCAACTAGCGCCTAACCTGGCCCAAGTCGCCATTGTTGTACGGGAAGTTTTTATCAGTCTTCTTTGGTCGATAATGGAGTTTGAGTGACAAGAGGCGGTGATTTGTCGCCCCCATCAGGCGAGCTCGTCCACAGCTGATTATAATGGAAGACGCACCTTGCAGTTGGACAAGTAAATTAAACATTGATGATGTTTTAGTCATTTTTACTAATAGTAATTTTAGCTGTCCTGTGTGCAATTTTACGAAACAGGACATGATATCTTCTCCGGTTAATTTCTGAGAAGTGATTTTATTAGACTTTTAAGATTTCTAGCCTACATAAAACTGTTCTTCCGACCAGCTTTCTTATGTTTCAGGCAAGCTGAGTTTATCAGGAATTATAACATGCTTCATTGCTCAGCTTTAATGAACACAAATATTTAAAATATTTTGTGACAATAAACTGCTGCTCTACAAATTTATGACTAGCCTATATAGCTACTGATAACCCTGCTCACTCGTTTAATAACACTTTTTTTATTATACAGTGTTTTAGTATCATGTTAGGCTACGTTAGGCAACATGTACTTATAAGCCAAATAATTACAGTAAATTATGAATAATTACAGACAACTAACCCTAAACCAAACCCCAGTCCTGACCCTATAGTAAGTACATGTGGTTAATTAATGTTACTTAGTAGGCTACTTAAAGGGATAGTTCACCCATAAGCGAAAATTCTGTCATCATTCACACACCCTCAAGTTGTTTCAAACCTGTATGAATTTCGTTCATCTGTTGAACACAAAATAAGATATCTTGAAGAATATGGGTAATATAACAGTTGATGGACCCATTGACTTCCATAGTATGAAAAAAAATGGAAGTCAATGGGGTCCATCAACTGTTTGGTTTCAGACATTCTTCAAAATATCTTCTTTTGTGTTTAGCAGAAGAAAGAAATTCATACAGGTTTTAAACAACTTGAGGGTGAGTTAATTTTCGCTTTTGGGTAAACTAGCCTTTAAAGGCCCACTGAAGAGTGGTGGAACGCGTAGCATTATTCAATGTGTTGACATAATTTCAACTAAAACAGGAAGACAGTAGGGATGGGCAGATCGATATGAAGTATCGATACTGATGTTGAGTATTGAAAGTATCGATACTCAAATTACAATATCGATACTAAGGTGTTTTTTTTTTTTTTTAACCAGTGATTTTGTTTATTTAACAATAAATTTAATGCATACAATATGCATTGGATTGGACAAATAACCTATGTAAATGAATAATTTGTAGTAAAAGTATTTTCCTGCTCATCTGAACGCAAAAATGCTTCAAGTCAGAACCAATCAATCACAGAAAGCGTTCGCTGACTGCCGACACTATTCAAACAGCTGTAGGGCTGCGTTTAGTATCATAAGAAACCATTGATGCTTTTTGGAAACACAGCCCAGAACAATGCTTAACAGAAGACAGAAAAATATAATAATATTATTATTATTAGTTATTTCACAATAAACAAAATGAAATAGCCTACATAGTTTGTACAATTACATTTATTTAAAATGAACGTTAAAAGTTAATATTGATGTTCTGTCAGAATACAAATGTTTCATTTAATGGGTGCAACAACCTGTCAATGGCAGTCCCTTATGAAAATGAACCATTACTACAGTGACCATAGTTCAGCTAGGCATATAGTAGGCTTGTTTGTAGATTTTCCATACCAAGTAAACATTTTAACCATGTTTAAACAAGAATATAATGTTAAGTGTTAAGTATTAATCTTCAATATAATGTTAAGTGGGTATCATAAACCATTTTACTCTTAGTAATTCAATAATTGAATAAATGTTAAAATCTTTAAGTTTATATTAGAGGTATCGTATCGGTATCGATATCGGCGATATTGGCCTAGAAAGTATCGGTATCATATCGAAAACAAAATAAGTGGTATTGCCCAATCCTAGAAGACAGAGTGATATATCAAACAGCCCCGCCCCTTTTTTAACCCTCTTCCGCATAGTGTTGCCATATGGCAACATACACTTTGTGTTCATTTCCTTGCCACCGTCTCTTTAACAGAACATTCTTGTTTTTTTGTTGGTAAGAGAAGACCTTAGTTTAGCCAATGATGTCCTTTGGTTAAGTCACATGACATGCAATTTTTTTCTGTGGCGCGATTTTCTGACAGACTGCCGTCTCTTGTATGTAGTTGCTGAAAGCAAATTAAAACGTCAGTAACAAATAAGGACCCGCCCATGTCACATTCACAAAAAAAATGTTAACATCATCTCCGGTAAGTTATGATAACATATTCACCACTCAAAAATTTTTTTATGAAATTCGTTTTTGGTAAATCGATAAAATGTCTGTGTTGCCATATGGCAACACTGCGCAATAATGGAATGGCATTATTATAATAGGTTAGATAGCTAGCAAAGATCAGCTGCAGTATGTTAAGCTATAACAATAAAAACATTAATGCTAGTGATATAATGTTGATTAGTCGTATGTTAAGGACTGTCAAGGCATTTATATTATGGATTAAATCAACATCGGAGACCTGCCACTACAGCCAGTATACTGGCCCAGACCAACCACTGGCCTACCATGGTGTCTCAAAAAGGCAGGTGCAAGTAAGTGTGTATTGTTACGGTGAAGTGCACCAAATGTGATGTGTACATGTGTCTCAACTCTGGAAAAAAAAAAGCTTTTTGAACTTTCATACAGAAAAAAGGTGAAGTTTCAAGGATTATGGGGGGTTCATGTTCATAACCTTCCTCTCATAAGATTGCGTAATGTTGAATTTTCATGAACTACAATATTTTTTGTTTTATGTAAATGTTTTATGATACATGATGAACAGTATTAGATTTGTTTTTAACTGTCTACATTTGCAATTTAAATAATATTCATGAAAAACGTAATGAAATTCAAAGAATATAAAGCATTATTCAGCAAAATAATAAATTCCATAAATAAAAGAACAAGATGTTGGAAAATAAGTATAAGGTGTTGTTTATATTTACTGCTAAAGCTTATAATAGCACCAATTGATTCAATACAAACAACATTTCTGAGGAAAAATATTTACTATATACACTTATTTTAAGTTATTTCCACTATTGCGCGTTGTTGCCATGGCAACATATCATAAAGTACCTTAAAATAATATTTTTTTTCCCAATTTTTTTTTTACAGCACTTCAAGTTAAGCCATTCTAAGAAAAGAAAAAAAGAGTCAAATATTTTTTTTTATAAATTTATCATAATGCGTGCGGTAGAATAGCCAATAGCGTTTTGTTTATGTTACAGCTCGGCCAGAGCCGTTAGACTCTGTAAAAAATCAGTTTCCTTCTAATCTCTGACTGTTTCTCCTCTGAATGTCCTTTATATTGCTTTATTATACAGCATTCTGTGCAGAAATTATATGGGTCCGATAACTTTTATGGTCTGTGCCGACTCGCACATATGATCCACTCTATGCTCTCTTGTCTCTGGACCAGAGCAGACTGTGCTGCTCGCGTTGCGGCAGTTCATGTGAAACTATGTGAAAACGTACTTCATTCACGTCAAAGGAAAGCATATTTACACTGTCTGAATGACAGACTTGGCAATTGTGGTAAGAGTGTAGGAGGAGGCGGGACTTCAGATTAGAGCATTTGATTGGACAGAAGATTTGACGAGAAGCTGAAGTGCAATGTGATGTCATGAAAATCCGTGATCCATTTTAAGGGAAGTGAGAACCTGTAAGTTTTTTTCTAAATCTCCTAAATGCGAATTTTGTTATTGTTTTGGAACACACCAGCTTATTCATAACATTAAGGCTAACATATTCATACTAAAAGCTAAAAAACTTCAATTTTGGTTTCAGGGGGACTTTAATCTATAATTACACTGTAACAAGCACACCTTAAAATAAAGTAACATATTGAGCTTTAATTAGTGGTAAACTGGCAAAATTACATATTGCTCTTAATACGTTTACTAATTTGATTAGTTGATTCAAAGCATATATCAAAATGAAAGACAAAGCATAGCATAAAGTTGTAGTTATTTCTCTAAAACTGCATCGCATTTCCCTTTAGCCTTTGCAACATATACATGTCATCTCCGTAAGTTGAAGAATGAACAAGTAAGAGAAAAGGACTGCAATTCACATTGAGACATTTGGTTTAATTACATGTAAGCTAGCCTACATGTGTAGATAGTGTCATAAAAAGGACAATTAGAAGGTACAACGTGTTAAAACCATTATAAAAGTTAGTACATTAATACCATAATTCAACCGTACTTGTGTTAATATTAATTGTATTAATATTTTGATTGTTAATCATAATCATTTATACATAAATGTAAATTCAAAAATTTGTAGTTTTTACTCTGAAACTACACTACATTTCCCATATGCTTTGCGACATGGGCGTGTTCCGCTATGTCGTCTCCGTTTAGTTGAAGAATGAGCCAGTGAGAGAAAAGGACTGCGAAACACAGAGAACAATTTGTATTAATTACATTAAATGGTGTTCATATGAAATTATTTCGAGACTTTCGATGTTTTTTTCAGGTTTTGAGCGGTTGTTACGCGTAGTTACCGACCTTCAGGAATTGTTTGTCTATGTTTAATAACTGATTAATGTGAGGCTCATCCGCTAGTCGGTTAGCAAAGCGCCTTTGCCGCTGCGATGATGGAAACTTGAGCAGCTCAAAGCAAACACTCATCCAGCTCTCCAGACCACCCAAACACAGTGAGTTTTACTTTAAATAAATATATTTTTAATAACGGTTATGTGATGCTACCTTACTAAATCCCACAATGGATGGTTTTATTTATGAGATCAGCTGCTAACGTACTAGCTGAGCAGATTTGTTACTTTGTTTTGGGTCTTTGTTGCTTTCAGAGATCTAACCTGGAAAAAAGAACTGTTATGAAGTCATTTTTCTTTACAGATAAACAGCTATTTTGTAGTCCTTGCTGTATAGTAACATTATGTGCGGTTTCACTGTCTGAGCTGTTATCTGCTAAGTCTGGTACATGTATAGTGAGATATGAAATCTCTCTCTCTCTCTTTCAGGGACCCCTGTGCCAGGCAACAAAATGCAGACCATAAAGTGTGTTGTTGTTGGTGATGGTGCAGTGGGAAAGACCTGCCTGTTGATCTCCTACACCACCAATGCCTTCCCAGACGAGTACATTCCTACGGTGTTCGACAACTACAGCACTCAGACCTGTGTGGACGGCCGCGCCGTCAGCCTCAACCTGTGGGACACGGCCGGTCAGGAGGAATATGACCGCCTGCGAACCCTCTCTTACCCACAAACACACGTGTTCATCATCTGTTTCTCTGTGGCTAGTCCTTCCTCTCACGCCAACGTCAGACATAAATGGCACCCGGAGGTGTGCCACCACTGTCCTGGCGTGCCCGTGCTGCTGGTGGGCACTAAGAGAGACCTGCGGGGGGACAAGGAGACCCTGGAGAAGCTGAAGGAGCAGGGCATGAGTCCGACCACTCCGCAGCAGGGCAGCGCTCTGGCCAGGAGCATAGGTGCGGTGCGATATCTGGAGTGCTCAGCCCTTCTGCAGGAAGGAGTCAGAGAGGTCTTCAATGAAGCAGTCAGGGCCGTTCTCTATCCCAACGCCAAGAAGCACACCAAGAAATGTGTGCTGTTATAACTACATGAGGATGTGTGTGTGAGAGAGATTTTATGAAGGGTGGACTGTAAGTTAGTCTTGTGATTGTGTGTTGCTACCACTTTTTGTTCCTATCTCTACACTACAGTTTAGCAATAGGTGCACAGACTGATAATGAGGGAGAATGAGACTGTTTGTGCTTGTGTATTTGTGTCTCAAAATTACATACATGTCACTTAAGACATAATTGTGGTGTTGTAATCTAAAATCAGGCAGTGTAGTGAATTTGTCTGAAGGACTACAGGCACCAATGACATCTGCCTTCTTATAATGCCTTAAACCCCAGCATATTTTAAGGAATCACTCAGAGGATGTTTCATGCACCAAAGTGTAAATTCAGTCTAATGTGACCAGAGGTCTTATGAAGGTGCTGTCTTTGCCTTACCGCATCAGTAATACAATTATGAGGGCTCGCAGATCCCCCAAATTGTGTGCTGTTAATGTGAGGCCCTAAGGCCTATAGGTTTGATGGCCTGTGTTTACCACAACATGCCATTTTTCCTGTATTGTTGCCTGTTATTGATCTCTGACATTTATAGTGTTGATCGACAGCTCAGGAAGTGCTGTGTAATCCCATCGTGCCTTTAGCAGCTCAGCCCGTACATCTCACGAGCTTCTTCCTCTCTGCTCGTTTCGTCTAGGGTGCTACTTTGGGTGCCATTTGACATTTATTGCTGGAAAGGGCTGCTGAAAATTTACAGAGAGCTGCTGTAGCTCACCTGCCTTCTATTAGAGCTGTAAATGAAGGGATATAGTGCTTTTTTATAACACCCTTGGGGTAGAAATGAAGATCTTTCTATTTGGCTTGTTGTGCCTGAATCCTCACAATTTACCACCCTGTTATTGAATCTGAAGTGCCACTAATATTTGTATTATTTTGTATTTTATCATGAATGTTGACCTACTCCAATGAAGTGCCCTAATAAGAAATATTGAAGGAGATATCTTACATCTCTGTTATATGAGGAACATCCAGACTGTGGTTAATGTACACAAACACTCCAAACATTCAGGTTTAGGCTTCATTTGGGTCAACATTTGCATTTTATATATTGAATGTCTACCTTTTGTATAATAAACATCAGCTGTTTCATTTTTAGCAAAAAGCTGCTTTGTCAACAATTTTGTTTTTAGGACATCAATACCACACTTTTTTTTTTTTTTGTATTACAGCTGTTTTTATTTCTTGAAACTGTCATTATTGTTTAAGAATATACCTCCACTTGCATGAGAAAATAAACCAGTTTTAAAGTAAATCAGAATGGTTGGCTTCTGTTCTTTGACCTCAGATTTGTTCATGATGCTCTATAAACGCAGAGAGAAAGAGGGAATGAGAGAGAACAAGTGAGAGAAAGAAAGAACAGCTGCATCTTTCTGACGTTCTTCACAATGCTTTCACAGATGAACAAAACCGTCAGTTGTGTATGTGTAATTTGTGTTGAGGCATTGTTCTTAGAGTAATGATCTAATGTTTAGGTCTGAATGCTAAACATTTATTTTGGGACAGGTTGTCCTTTACGAAAAAGTAGGAGAGAGACAGTTGGCACAGAGCTAATTTCTGTTTCGTGGATGATGTAACATTTCAGTGTTTGCTATATTAACCCACAATTGATTCCAACAAAACACTCTAATATATATATATATATATATATATATATATAAATATGCTGTGAAATTTAGACTAGAGATTTTGGTAATGTTTTTAAATGAATGTTAAATTATTCCACCATCCTTTATGGAAAAAAGTTTGGTTGGTTAGTAGTACATGTGTAATATAAGAAAAAAAATCCTAATATGTGGATAATGTCATTAAAAGACTCAAGTAGAAAGTGAAAAACATAAAAGACTGTAAAATTATATTAATATCTGAATTACATTGGTCTACATTTTTTTAAAGGACATCTGCTTCAGAGATAAAATGTGCTATTTATTATGTATTTGATGTGCTGAATTCAAACATGACAAATAAAGCTAATTGGCTATTGTTTCCGAGATATTTAAGATTTTGCATTTTAAATTGGGTAGATAGTACCTATCACCTGTCCTGTTTATGTAAACATTTAAAAATCAGCAAAAGGGTTACATAAATCAAGTTTATTATGAAACAAAAGGCAAAAAAACTATTATGTACATAGTTTAGTCCTATTCAGTGTCTACTGTGCGCTTCTTAGCTTGTCTGCATTCATTTAATGTAGCATTTCTTGTCACTGTCCAGCAATCGTCTGTAATAGTGGGCTCCATTTGTCCTGATAGCATTTCACCATTGTTATAATGTTCTGGTAAAACTGCTTGCCATGCCATGCATGTTCGGTGTAAAAAAATCTAGATGATAAATCTAATTGATGGCAAGACAACATTAAGACTGTTGTATTACTGACCCAATAGTATATCTCGAAAACTAGAGCCAATCATCTATTTTAAGCATAATTTTCGTTCTCAGTGACCCAGAATTAGTACAGTTTGACTACATTTATTTCAAAAGCATTTTGGCTGTAGACCAGTGTTATTAACCATTCATTAATGATCTATTCATATAAATTATATCATGTAAATCAAACATTCAACATTTTAAATATCAGACAAATGTGTTAGTCAAGCGGTTAGTTAGTAGTTTTGGCAACTAACTACTAATAAAAGCAAACCAAACCAAACTTTGGTTTATTCAGTTTATTGCTACTATTTTTAAACAAGCCTTTGAAAACAAATGCCACTATTTGGCACAATTACATGACATAACTTTATAGTCATTAAAGGGATTGTTGACTCAAAAACATGAAACTTCTGTTATTACTTACCCTCATGTCAAACTTGTATGACTTGTAAAACAGCGACATGAAGGTGAGTAAATGATGACAGATTTTTTGGGGGTGAACTATTAATTTAATTACAACTTAAGAATTAAAGCTGCAAGCAGCGATGAAAGGGCCCTCACACCCGGGGCCACCACCACCCGGTGGCCTTGGGAAGACAGTGAATAGTGGGTGACATGCATGACGTGTGTGCAAAGTTTCATACGTTTTCGAGCATGTTTAGGCCCTCAAAAATGCAATTCATTTAGGAGAAGAATAATAATTGACTGAGCAATTACAATAGGGGTTATGCGCAATCTAACTTCCGTTTTCTGTAAAACAGATTAGTCCGCTTCTGGTTTAGGTCTTTTGTATGTGCTTCATGAAAAATAAGCTGTTTTATTCAAGATAACTTAAAAGGAGCGAGCAAAGATGAGCATAACTGATGTTCCCCGCTTATGCAGATTGATATTTAAAAGCTTTTTTAATTTTTCTTCTTCACACTAACGTTTAGATATTTAATAGAATAAAATACCTATAACAATATAAACTAGGTAGTTTCACTACCTTAAAGCAGAACTAAGTAACTTTTTTTACCTTCATAAATAGTTTTCTAAGTCCTTACGATGGTTAATTGACTTGTAGGGGTGTGTTTGAGGCGTGCACTAACCCCCTCTGGCATGTCTACAAAAAAGCACTTGCAAGTTGAGCTGCATCGACCCGACACAATCTCGCCTCATGTTCACATTCACGCGAGAGTGACAAAATGCTTTACGGTAATTCAAAAACAATGTATATATTATGACTTTATAAGACAATTTCGAAAATTACCCACTTCCATCAAGATTTCTTGTACTGTATTTGCAAAACTACTGCGCTGGTGAGTGTTGTAGTCGTTGTAGTCCAGAGCTGCGCATGGAGTGTTAACGACAGTGTGATTCACTGAAGGAATCTGTAAGGGGAGCTTCGCAAATCTTACTGAGTTCCGCTTTAAAAGTCCATAGATATCCCGTCAGTTCATACTGCTGTTAACACTTTCTCTGACAAGCGAATGCAATGAGACCAGTTTTCCGGTTTGGTCATGTGATGTTCGACATATACCCTATAGGGTCCTCACCCCATCGGTGCTCAGGCCCTTAAAATCAACCTTCTGGGAACCAAAAACTAACGTTCTGCAAATGTTATAACATTATAAGAACATTAGATTAACATTAGAATAATGTTTTAAAAACCAAAACCCACCGGTCTGGGAACGTTTGATTAACGTTAGAATAACATTTTGGGAACATAGAATAACGTTCTGGGAATGTTAGATAAATGTTAGAATAACGTTATACAAACCAAAAACTAACATTTTGGGAATGTTAGATTAACGTTAGAATAACGTTATACAAACCAAAAACTAACGTTCTGGGAACATTAGTTTAACGTTAGAATAATGTTTTGGGAACCAAAATCTAATGTTCTGGGAATGTTAGATTAATGTTAGAATAACATTATACAAACCAAAAACTAACATTTTGGGAACGTTAGATTAACGTTAGAATAACATTAGAATAACGTTCTGGGAACGTTAGATTAATGTTAGAATAGTGTTAACCAAAAACTAACGTTCTGGGAACATTAGATTAAAGTTAGAATAACATTCTGGGAACGTTCGATATATATAAGACTAACGTTCTGGGAACGTTAGATTAACGTCAGAATAACATTCTGGGAATGTTAGATTAATGTTAGAATAACGTTATACAAACCAAAAACTAAGGTTCTGGGAACATAAGATTAACGTTAGAATAATGTTTTGGGAACCAAAAACGAATGTTCTGGGAATGTTACATTAATGTTAGAATAACGTGATACAAACCAAAAATTAATGTTCTGGATTAGATTAACGTCAGAATAACATTCTGGGAATGTTAGATTAATGTTAGAATAACGTTATACAAACCAAAAACTAACATTTTGGGAACGTTAGATTAACGTTAGAATAATGTTCTGAGAACCAAAAACTAATGTTCTGGGAACATTAGATTAATGTTAGAATAACGTTCTGGGAACGTTAGATTAATGTTAGAATAATGTTCTGAGAACCAAAAACTAATGTTCTGGGAACATTAGATTAATGTTAGAATAACGTTCTGGGAACGTTAGATTAATGTTAGAATAACGTGATACAAACCAAAAATTAATGTTCTGGATTACATTAACGTCAGAATAACATTCTGGGAATGTTAGATTAATGTTAGAATAACGTTATACAAACCAAAAACTAACATTTTGGGAACGTTAGATTAACGTTAGAATAATGTTCTGAGAACCAAAAACTAATGTTCTGGGAACATTAGATTAACGTTAGAATAACATTCTGGGAATGTTAGATTAATGTTAGAATAATGTTATGAGATACCAATAACTAATGTTCTGGGAACATTAGATTAATGTTAGAATAACGTTCTGGGAACGTTAGATTAATGTTAGAATAACGTGATACAAACCAAAAATTAATGTTCTGGATTACATTAACGTCAGAATAACGTTCTGGGAACGTTAGATTAATGTTAGAATAACGTGATACAAACCAAAAATTAATGTTCTGGATTAGATTAACGTCAGAATAACATTCTGGGAATGTTAGATTAATGTTAGAATAACGTTATACATACCAAAAACTAAGGTTCTGGGAACATTAGATTAACGTTAGAATAATGTTTTGGGAACCAAAAACTAATGTTCTGGGAACATTAGATTAATGTTAGAATAACGTTCTGGGAACGTTAGATTAATGTTAGAATAACGTGATACAAACCAAAAATTAATGTTCTGGATTAGATTAACGTCAGAATAACATTCTGGGAATGTTAGATTAATGTTAGAATAACGTTATACAAACCAAAAACTAACATTTTGGGAACGTTAGATTAACGTTAGAATAATGTTCTGAGAACCAAAAACTAATGTTCTGGGAACATTAGATTAATGTTAGAATAACGTTCTTGGAATGTTAGATTAATGTTAGAATAACGTTATACAAACCAAAAACTAACGTTCTGGGAACATTAGTTTAACGTTAGAATAATGTTTTGGGAACCAAAATCTAATGTTCTGGGAATGTTAGATTAATGTTAGAATAACATTATACAAACCAAAAACTAACATTTTGGGAACGTTAGATTAACGTTAGAATAATGTTCTGAGAATAATGTTCTGGGAACATTAGATTAATGTTAGAATAGTGTTAACCAAAAACTAACGTTCTGGGAACATTAGATTAAAGTTAGAATAACATTCTGGGAACGTTCGATATATAAAAGACTAACGTTCTGGGAACATTAGTTTAACGTTAGAATAATGTTTTGGGAACCAAAATATAATATTCTGGGAATGTTAGATTAATGTTAGAATAACGTTATACAAACCAAAAACTAAGGTTCTGGGAACATTAGATTAACGTTAGAATAATGTTCTGAGAACCAAAAACTAATGTTCTGGGAACGTTAGATTAATGTTAGAATAGTGTTAACCAAAAACTAACGTTCTGGGAACATTAGATTAAAGTTAGAATAACATTCTGGGAACGTTCGATATATATAAGACTAACGTTCTGGGAACGTTAGATTAACGTCAGAATAACATTCTGGGAATGTTAGATTAATGTTAGAATAACGTTATACAAACCAAAAACTAAGGTTCTGGGAACATTAGATTAACGTTAGAATAATGTTCTGAGAACCAAAAACTAATGTTCTGGGAACATTAGATTAATGTTAGAATAACGTTCTGGGAACGTTAGATTAATGTTAGAATAACGTGATACAAACCAAAAACTAACGTTCTTGGAATGTTAGATTAATGTTAGAATAACGTTCTGAGAAAGTTAGATTAATGTTAGAATAACGGTCTGGATATGTTAGATTAATGTTAGAATAACGTTATACAAACCAAAAACTAACGTTTTGGGAACGTTAGATTAACGTTAGAATAATGTTCTGAGAACCAAAAACTAATGTTCTGGGAACATTAGATTAATGTTAGAATAACGTTCTTGGAATGTTAGATTAATGTTAGAATAACGTTATACAAACCAAAAACTAACGTTCTTGGAATGTTAGATTAATGTTAGAATAACGTTCTGAGAAAGTTAGATTAATGTTAGAATAACGGTCTGGATATGTTAGATTAATGTTAGAATACGTTATACAAACCAAAAACTAACGTTTTGGGAACGTTAGATTAACGTTAGAATACTGTTCTGGGAACCAAAAACTAACGTTCTGGGACAAACTGAACAGAGAAAAATGCAGTCAATATTTAATGTGTGCTCTACTCTCCAGTGCGGAGCTGCAACTTTAGACCTGTAGGGGGAGTAAAATAAACTGGATCAGCTCCGAACACAACAAACAGAAACATACACACAGCTGCTGCTACTACCCGCGCATGCTGCAGCAGCTAATTCATTGCCAAAGCCTTTTGAGTTATTTATATCTACACATTAAACAAACTAAGCTTGCATATAATATTCTTGAACGCGACTTTTTTTTTTTGCTCGTATGCTTTTACGCGTTCCCTTTGGCTGGCTGCTAACAGCTAATCGACCGGGGACAGTGAGCTCCTCCTTCGGTCAGATTTTCACTCGAGCACGAGGATCCAGAGGCCTTCGAGCCGGGTAACAGCAACAGAGGAGCAGGTACATGTTCTTAAAGATTAATATGCTGAAGTCATAACAGTGTTTAAAAAGCAGGATAAAAGTAAAAGAATACTGAAGTGGAACATCTCCTCTATCTCTTCTCTTGTAGCCTATATACTCCAATAATTCCTGTACGTTAATCTACAAACTGTTAGCGGTGCTGTACTCTTCAGAAAATTTATTTGTTTTTTAATTCTATGAAAATCGTGATTGACTAGTTTTAATCATAGAGTGGTGTGGTGGTGGTTAAAGAACTTAAATCTTAAAAGGCAAGTTGGAGTCCCACAAAAGGAATAGATTAAAAGTAAATACTAAATGTTTGCTGGCTTACCTGACTTTGCCAGAAATAATATCCAATATGTTGCTTCATGGACTCATAACTTGTGGTGGGCTGATGAATGCTAGTATATCTTGTTTTTGTATGTGTAGAATGTCAGACTCGGATAGCGATGAGGACCAGGACCGGCCCTTTCACTTGACAGGGTTTCTCTTTGGCAACATCAATGAGAATGGACAGCTGGAAGATGACAGTGTGCTGGATACAGTAAGAAAAGAAATCCCTGCTCTTGAATGTGTCTTGATGTCGGCATGAGTTGGAAATTCACCTTCCATTTTTTTTCCCACCTTTCTATTTTTTAATTGTATGTTATTCATCTTATTGAGATGTATACATGGAAATATTTCAGTTTTTTGTGTAATTTGTAATCAAAATGTTATAATTCAATAGTGACTTCTCTCTGGTGATGTATGCCACACTTCTTCAATCATTTAGTCCCTGCTCCTTTAATACAAATGACTGCAAGCTTACATTCAGATCTGCCATCATCTGATCGACCACCAATGAATTAGGGATGCACTAAAATGAAATTTCTGGGCAGAAACTGAAAATTCTGGATGCATTTGGCCCTAAATGAAACCAAAATGCTTTTAAAAAAAATATTTATTATTTCAAATTAGCTTTTTTTGTGTACTTGTATTAGACTTTTTAATGAAATTCAATCATTTTAATGGTACTAAATTTAAAAAATGCAAGCCAATAAAATAACACTTTTAGTGAAAGTTACACACTAAAATTGGACAGAAAAAATATTAATATTAAATATCAATATATTATTCTTTATTCAGTTCTATGCAACAGAATCAGATTTTAGAGATTTATTTTTTGACTAATTATCCAAATAATGTATAGTCCTACAAAGCTATTATTATCAGAGCATGTGAGCAGAGTGTAGCAGGAAGTGGATCAGTGAATGAGAAGGTAACTTTATTTTACAGTATAGGGCTATTGCAGTATAGGGCTATTGCAAACAGAAACAAGTATACTACTACATAGAAATTTCATATTGGCGCATTATTTGAGCAGACTTTGCTTTTCCAATAAGCATGAGAGGTACATGAGTGGAGCGTTCGCATTGGGCCGTAAGCAAGTGAGCTCTGCACATGAATAGAGCTGAATATTTAGCGGAGCGTCACACCGTGCAGTGATAACGGTTAGAGTGAGGATGAAACCTGAGCACTTTACACTGAGGAGCGGGGCCCTCTGTGCTTTTGGCTTAGTGGAGAGAGGCTATTTTTTATATGCTTGTCAACTGTCTCTTTCTCTCTGTCAGGAGTCAAAGAAGCACCTGGCTGGTCTGGGCTCTCTGGGTTTGGGTTCGCTCATTACAGAGATAACAGCCAGTGAGGAGGAAACAGCTGATCAAGAGCAAGATCAGAGCAACACTGATGCAGAGGGTCTGTTTCTGACTAGTTATTTGAGAAATGTCACTCCAAGCAGTCAGAAATGTGCATTTAGAGGAAAAATGTGACAAAATAACCAAAATTTTTGCTGTATTTGTGTGTGTTGATGTAGGATGGGTAAGGAGCACAGACGACGCAGTTGATTACTCCGATATCAGTGAAGTTGCAGAAGATGAAACCCGCAAATACAGACACGCCATGGGCAACCTGCAGCCATCACGGAAGACAGGTACACACAGGCAAGACTGGTGCAGAATACACTTATGTATATGCACAAATTCATTACTGACGTGTGTATTTTGGTGTGCAGATGAAGAGGATGATTACGATGCTGATTGTGAGGATGTTGATGCCAAACTCATGCCTCCTCCCCCTCCCCCTAGTCTGCCAATCCCTGCCAAGAAAGAAGACACACCCACTCAGAACAGCAGTGGTAAATGAGACAGTCTGATTGATAGATGAATCAGTCTAAATTTTGTGTCAGTGTTCTTATCTCTTATTGTTGCTTGTCTTTTTCACTCACTTTTTTTCTTTGTAGTGAATGATGAGGGTGATGGTATCATCCTGCCTTCCATTATCGCTCCATCATCTGTGGGTGACAAAGTTGATTTCAGCAGTTCATCAGACAGCGAGAGTGAGAGCGATCGACCTTCTCAGGGTTCCGGGACAGGAGGACAGGCAGGATGTCTCACCCTCCCTCTTGCAGGCATTATGCAGAAAGATGCTGCTAAAGCCCTGCCTGGAGTCACAGAGCTCTTCCCTGAGTTCCGACCTGGAAAGGTGACACTAGCACACTATATGTCTTAGAAATAATCCGAAGTTTAATTACACACTTCATCAGATTGTTAAACTCATTTGCACTCCAATAGTAGTTTGTTTGCAGTTTCATGGTGAGTGTTAATTTTTGATCTACCAGGTGTTGCGGTTCTTGCGGTTGTTTGGTCCCGGTAAGAACATGCCATCTGTATGGCGAAGTGCTCGCAGGAAACGGAAACGAAAGCAGAGAGAGCCACAGTCAGACATGGCTATAGGTGACAATGAATCGCAACCACCTGAGCCAGGGGCTAAGAAAAAATCAGGATGGGACTATGAGTATGCACCACCTCCACCACCGGAGCAGTGTTTGTCTGATGATGAGGTAATCCAGACAGACAACATGCCCACTTGGTCTCTTCAAAAATGGACCTTTATTATGATGGGATCAAGAAGAAAATGCTCTTTGTCTTTGTGTCTGTCTCTTTGTAGATCACCATGATGGCTCCGGTGGAATCCAAATTCCTGCAAGTGTCTGGTGAAGGTGATAAGGTGTCTGAGGTGAGGCCAAAGGTGGCAGAGTGGCGTTATGGTCCAGCACAGCTTTGGTATGACATGCTGGGCGTCCCAGAGGATGGCAGCGGCTTTCATTATGGATTTAAACTCAGAGATGACCAACAGCAAGACCGTACTGATGCAGTGGAAAAAACTGTAAATCCACCAGTTTCTGAACCAGTCAGTGAGCAGGAACCACCTCAAGAAGCACAAGCTGAGGTCAGTGTTGTTATTGGTAAATAAAGCTAAAGCATAAAATATTAAAAGAGTGTTTGATTATGATTTCACTTTTAACTGTAGTTAGTGTGTAATGTTGCTGTTTGAGCATAAAGAACATCTGCAAAGTTAAAATGCTCAAAGTTCAATGCAAAGGGAGATTCTTTAAAGAATTCACTGTTTTAAGGACTACAAATGAGGGTCAATTCAACAGTGGATTTGTACAAAAAACTAACATGATGGCACATGCTAGTCGATGAGTTGAATCAACTCCACAGCAACTACATAAATTTATCCACTAACCGTTCAGAAACATCCAGATGCATTCTAAAAGTTGTAACTTCTCCATCAGTGTCTGACTCCGGTTTGAACAATGTAAGGCTGAACACCGTTACTGACAATTGTAATTTTGACTGCATAACATTCTCCAGCTTTGTTGTTGTTGTTGAGCAACCAAAGCGTGAGCTGTTAAAGCTCCGCCCTCCATTGAAAAGTGGGTTGGGAGCAGCAGGTCATTTGCATTTAAAGGGACACACACAAAAACGGCGTATTTTTGCTCACATCCAAATAGGGGCGAATTTGACGAGCTATACAAATAAATGATCTGTGGGATATTTTAAGCTGAAACTTTACAGACACGTTCTGGGGTCACCAAAGACTTATATTACATCTTGTAAATGGGGAATTATAGGTTCCCTTTAATTAAAATAAAATATAAATATTAGATAAATTATAACTAAATAAAAATGAGAAAAGTTGCTTTTGCAGGTAACATAAAAACAAATTAAACTAATAATAAATGTCATCTAAATAGAAATAAAAAAATAAATAAAATTGGAAAAAGTACACATAATTACTAAATCTTAGAATTAAAATAATTAAAAATATTAATATATACTATATTAGTATATTAGTATATAAAGAAGTAAATTAGAAAATAACACTGGTTGAGGTCTGTCTGTAAAAAGTTCTAATGTAAGAGTGGGCAAGGCTTCTAGTGTCATTCACTTCCTGTACAAAAAACAGGTAAGCAGTCCATTATGCTGCTTGATATTGCAAACTGGTATTTGTAATCACACATATATTTTATTTATATATATATATATATATATATATATATATATATATATATATATATATATATATATATATATATATATATATATATATATATATATATATATAATTTTTTTTTATCAATCAAATACAGTGATTTTTAACACATAGTTTTACAGTTTACTTTGTTATAGTTATTTACATATAGCGGATAATGAAGTCACATTTGTAGAAAATACCTCCTTTTCCACGTTGCATAAAAGGGGGATAGAAACATTCATCAAGGGTTGTTTTTCACTCACAATGAAGTATAGTAGATACAGTCAGTTGTAATAGTTACAGACAGCTCAATAACTTGTATGTGTGCTTTTGTCTGAATGTGTTAGCAGGGGGATGAGGAGTCTCCGATGCAGGATGAGTTGTTTTTAATGGTGACCCAGCTGCAGTGGGAGGAAGACATCATCTGGAATGGAGATGATGTGAAACACAAGGGTACTAAAACACAGCGTGCCAGTCTGGCCGGGTGGCTTCCTACTAGCATGACCCGTAACGCCAATGCTTACAATGCTCAGCAGGGTGAGAGAACACAACCATAATTCAACAAATAATCAGAGAAGGTCACACATGCATATTCACAACGCTGACAGTGCATCACATCAAAAACACATATTCATATGTCCTGATGGATAACTGGTGTGTGGAATGAATGTGTGCATGTTTTCCAGGTCTGAGTCGCAGTAATTCTCAGCTGGTGCCCCCGACCCCTCCTCCTTTGACCAAAACTCCATCCATAACAGGTTCCAAAAGAGACAAACATAATCATGATCATCAAGGTACTGTCCTCAGTTTTAATGAAGCATATCTACTCTTTAGGGCTCAGAATAGAAGAAATTAAATTTTTATTTTCTTACAGTTGCTAATGAGGATGACACCCCCTGGTTCTCCATATTCCCAATTGATAACGAGGAACTTGTGTATGGACGTTGGGAAGACCACATAATCTGGGATGACCAGAGCATGGACCGCCTCCCTTCTCCTCCCATTCTCACCCTCAACCCCAATGATGAAAACATCATACTCGGTATTATATTTTAATTTTATACCTTTAAAACTCATCTTGAATCACCAAAATTACATGTTCAATTTTTTTTTCCTGTGAAAATAATTTCTTCATGCCTTTAAAATAGCTTGAAATGAAATATGCAGACCCCTGAACATGCATACTAATCCCCGCCTCCACTCACTCACACCAGCTTGGACTATCCACTCGGTCAACTTTACTGTAGTAAATGGTACACAATGGCAAGTGGAAATACTGGTTTAATTCAGCCATATATGTTTTAACCAGAAGCTGATTCAGAAGAAGGGAAGAGCGAATTATACAGGCTTGTCTAGTCGATGTAATGTAATAATGTGTTGTTAATGTAACACAAACCATGTTCCCATTCACCATCTCAGATTCAGACAGCTGCCTTCTAAAAATCAGCATCCTTACCAACGTTTTGAACAACTTAGAACGTCATTGGACAAAGTCCTATAGTTCATCATATAGTAACATTGTAATATACATCATATACACAATTCACCTGCTATATTGTTAAATGTTCCTGATTTTTCATATCATCACAAAAATATATTGGGACAACCTAGCTTCTCTTGAGACACCCCTGCTTCGCAGCATGATGTGCTAAAGCCCAACCCGCCTGTGACTGGATTAGTTACAACATGTTTGTGATGTAGAGAAAGGGCGATTTCAAACCGCGTTTTAGAGACAGTCTTTGGTAAACTGCAGTTTTAAGGAGAAAATACTCGGCAATGGTGTTGACTAATGAATTTGCACATGGTTTGTCTTAAAGCATATTAAAAGACCACATAGACATAAATAACATTTATAAACTTGATTTTCACAACAGAGGTCTTATATCCAGGTTTTCCAAGACTGAAGGAACCCTGAAGGAAAAAAAAGGTGTTAAGAGGGTGAATTAAAAAAAGTATCTTAATTTTTAGTTTTTTTTAGTTTGTTGTAATGCTTGCTTTGTCTAATTTTAAATAATTTGAAGTCATCTTGAGCCCCCTTAGTGGGACCTGGTCCTCTGGTTGAAAACCACTGCTTTACAAAATTAAAGGGCTATTAACGACAATATGCAAGTGTACATGGAACCCAACATTTGACCTTTATCTGTATTTACAGAGATCCCAGATGAAAAAGAGGAGAGAGCATCTAATTCTCCTTCCAAAGAAAACAAAAAAGAGACAGCACTGAAAAAAAGTCGCATTCTGCTGGGAAAGACGGGCGTCATCAAAGATGAACCTCAACAGGTAAGATGTGAATGTGGAGAATGTGGAGTGCGGAAAAGGCAGAGATTTGAAAAGTAGCTGAATTTGTGTGATGCTTTGTTTTACTCTGATTTAGAATATGTCCCAACCGGAGATTAAAGATCCCTGGAATCTGTCGAATGATGAGTTCTACTACCCTAAACAGCAGGGGCTCAGGGGCAGCTTTGGGGGAAACATCATCCAGGTGGGGGGATTGGATCTAGGGATGTGAATATGGACCCATAGTCCAATCTGAATAATTTGGTCTCTTTGAGCCAACAGACCTTTGTATTTTCTGAGTATGTGTGCACAGGTTTATTGTAAAATGACCCTCTAAAAACATTAATTCATTTGATTTGACTTCCTGCTTTTGTTTTGCCAGTTTTCTCTTATTTAGTCCTTCTGTAACAATTTCTTTCTTCAGCATTCCATTCCTGCTGTGGAGTTGAGGCAGCCATTCTTCCCCACTCACATGGGACCCATGAAACTACGGCAGTTTCATCGACCCTCCCTGAAGAAGTATTCATTTGGAGCACTGTCCCAGCCTGGCCCACACCCAGCCCAGCCTCTCCTCAAACACATCAAGAAAAAGGCTAAGGTAGACTGACACAGCCTGAGAATTAATTTGTGTGTTTTTGAATGTGACAGTGAGTGTTTGTTTGTAAAGTTCACACTTGTCCTTTATTTGTCCTTTCACATTTTAAAATCTCTCTCAGATGAGAGAGCAGGAGCGTCAAGCATCGGGCGGAGGGGACATGTTCTTTATGCGCACAGCTCAGGATCTGACAGGAAAAGATGGAGACCTGATTTTGGCTGAATATAGTGAGGAGTATCCTCCCCTTCTTATGCAAGTTGGCATGGCGACCAAGATCAAGAACTACTACAAAAGAGTAAGCCACAAATTCACATAGGACACTGAGATATCCAGTAAGGTTTGATTGAAGACTTTAGACATAAATGTGATTTTAATCTAGTTCTGGGACTCAAACTAGATCAAGTCTGACCCTAAGATCTAAGTCTCGTTAATTTGAGCTCTTGGTTTGGATCTCACTCTCTAAGTCTGCTGATGATGGCATTGTCAATGTTTATATTTGTAGAAACCAGGTAAAGACCCAGGAGCACCTGACTGTAAATACGGAGAGACAGTTTACTGTCACACTTCTCCATTCCTGGGATCATTGCACCCTGGACAACTACTGCAGGTAACATATGGACACACTTACACAATCCTGTCACCCTCTGCCACCTTCAAGTTCATGTTTTTTTTTTATCACATTGTACAATTCCTTAAATTGTTGTTGTTCTGAATTATGTTGCATTTTATGTGTGTGTATTTCACAGGCCTTTGAAAATAACTTGTTCAGAGCTCCCATCTATCTACATAAGATGCCTGAGACTGATTTCTTGATTATCCGGACAAGGCAGGGCTACTTCATCCGAGAGCTTGTGGACATATTTGTTGTGGGTCAGGAGTGCCCTCTCTATGAGGTGCCAGGGCCCAACTCTAAACGAGCTAACACACACATTCGAGATTTCCTACAGGTAGCATCAGCACCCATCCCTGCCTTCCCAATTTTTATTGTGGTTGCATGTTAACAAGTAATAGTTATGTATAGATGAGTAAAATCTAATGGCTGATTAATGTAGGGCACTACTAATATGAGCTGACTACTTAACATCTTGTACATGGAAATTAGAGTAACACAATTATGAATTAGTGTCGGGTCCAGCATCAAGCCCTATGCGACACCTATAGAAGTTTGAAATCCTTATCCTATATTTGTAACACCTGTTGGGTTTTCATTGAGTGTATTAAATATTTTCTCTCTCTGTAGGTGTTCATCTATCGTCTGTTCTGGAAGAGTAAAGATCGTCCTCGCCGTATACGTATGGAGGACATTAAGAAAGCTTTTCCCTCTCACTCTGAAAGCAGCATCCGCAAACGCCTCAAACTCTGTGCTGACTTCAAACGCACAGGTGCACTTACTCTCATGCACACGTTCATCTTAAATTCTGTGATCAACTTTTAGCCCAAGTTTACCTACTCTCATTTTCATTAAGAAATGTTTGAAATGCAAGGGAATAGAAAACAGGAGGAACTCAGAGAAAGGAAAAGTGTTTTCAGTTATTGTGTGTGTGTTTTGTCAGACAGGAGAATTGACAGATGCAGCAAGTACTTTTCCGGGTACTGGGAAGGTAGGACAGGAACAGAAAGCTAAGGAAGTACACCAGATCACATAATTCTGCCTCGTTTTACACATACTGCGCCCATGTTAACTGTTTGCGGCATTCCACAAAAAAGACGTCTGCAATATTGATGGGGATCTTGCCGATAACAGGGATCCAAACATAAAAAAATTTGATGCTGTAAATCTGTCTTAATCCAGATGATTTTAGCAGGTTATAGCTACAATTTGGGTTACATTTTGTGTAAGATGTAAATGTGGTGATTCTCAATATGAGCAAGTATTCATTTCAGTTACACACTCCCAATGACCATTATTAAAGGAAGTTTATTGAAGTAACCCAGAAGTCAATGTATTTTCTTTTAAAGCTGCAGGTCTGTTATGCAGCAGAAATGCTGTCAGTATGAAAGCGCCATCCGAGTCTGCAGTTCTTGCGTAGCAGATGCAGTTTGTGTTCTGTGCTGAAGCTCTTTCATACCTACTCTTGTCAGGCATGGACTCTAACTGGTGGGTGCTGAAACCTGATTTCCGGCTTCCAACTGAAGAGGAGATCAGAGCAATGGTTTCCCCAGAGCAGTGTTGTGCGTACTACAGTATGCTGGTGGCGGAGCAGAGACTAAAGGTTTACACATGCACGTTTTCTATCCCGATGTGCACAATTTTCTTAAAGAGCCACACTAGCTATCATACACTTCTCTCTCCCAGGATGCTGGTTATGGTGAAAAGTCTTTTTTTGCACCCGAGGAAGAGAATGAGGAGGAATTCCAGATGAAGATTGATGATGAGGTCAGGGGTTTAATGAGTACATTTGAATATTGCATTTATACTGGATGGTGTTTGTCTTTTTTATGGTTTTATAATATTAATGTGGTGATCTGGTCAGGTACGAACTGCGCCATGGAACACAACTCGGGCGTTCATTGCAGCCATGAAGGGGAAGTGTCTCCTGGAGGTCACAGGGGTTGCTGATCCCACGGGCTGTGGAGAGGGTTTCTCATACGTTAAAGTCCCTAACAAACCTACACAGCAGAAGGTACATGCTTTTTGACCATTTAGCACAGCTCCTGGCCATTAAGAATGTTTAGATTGCTTGAGAATGTCCACACACCCTCATTATCATACTGTGTTTCCTGTTTATGCTCAGGATGATCGAGAGCCCCAACCAGTGAAAAAGACTGTGACTGGGACTGATGCAGATCTGAGACGTTTGTCACTCAAAAATGCCAAACAGTTGCTCCGCAAGTTTGGAGTTCCTGAAGAAGAGGTGACACTGAACTAATCAAAGATACAATCTCTGATTGACCTCAGATTAAGCTAATCACTTAACAGTTATAGGTGAATAAAGGTGCTGTGTGTAATTTTTTTGTAATGTTGTTAACTCTCCCTAATGATAATGTTTATTGTTGGTCATTTTGTATTCTTTTGCCTTTATATTCTTTAATATGTGTATGTGTGTATTTAGATAAAGAAACTTTCCCGTTGGGAGGTGATTGACGTCGTGAGGACCATGTCTACTGAACAGGCTCGTTCAGGGGAGGGGCCTATGAGTAAATTTGCTCGTGGGTCTCGATTCTCTGTAGCAGAACATCAAGAACGTTACAAAGAGGAGTGCCAGAGGATCTTTGACCTGCAGAACAAGTGAGAACCTGAGAGAAACTAGCTGAACTCTTCTGCATTTCTCACACTAAAAATGTTTTGCAAGTAGCACTGTTTATGCTCACCCTAACCCTAACACGATGGTTACATAATAGGAATATGACAATTCTGATTAATATTACAATATTCTTATGCTTGTAAACTGTTAATGTTTGTTTTTGTGTTTTAGAGTACTGGAGTCCACAGAGGTGTTATCAACGGACACAGACAGCAGCTCAGCAGAAGATAGTGATTTTGAGGAGATGGGCAAGAACATAGAAAACATGTTGCAGAATAAGAAGACCAGCTCTCAGCTGAGCAGAGAGAGAGAAGAACAGGAGAGAAAAGAGCTGCAGCGCATGCTGATGGGAGAGGACAATGAGAGAGAGAGGGGTCGCAAGGAACGACGCAAAGGCTGTACGTGTGTGTTAAATTGAAATTTGTCTATGCAAGGGCTGAGTATTGACACATTATACAATTTGATTCAATTTCGATTCACAAGCATATGATTCAATTCAATATTGATTATTTGGGGTATGTATTAGGTAATGCTGTAAACTATACAGGGAACAACATTTGGTACATTACTATAATATTAAAGGTTAAAAATTTCATGTTCATTCATCAGCTATAAACAGCAGAGACTAAAAGCTTGATTCTTGGGATTTAAGAATCGAAATCAGTTCATCAAAATGAGAATTGATTTAAATTCATCTTTTTTAACCCAGCCCTTGTCTATACCCAGATCTTTGTCTTTCTCAGTATCTAATAACGCGGCATCTGTTTGTGCATTTTAGCAAGCGCACTCTCCACCAGTTCTCACAAAGATGATGATGCTTCTTCCGTCACTAGCCTGAACTCTTCAGCAACAGGGAGAAGGCTGAAAATTTATCGCACATTCCGTGACGAGGATGGCAAAGAGTATGTGCGCTGTGAGACTGTACGCAAACCGGCTGTTATAGATGCTTATTTGCGTATACGCACCACAAAGGATGATGAATTCATGTAAGTATCTGTTTGTACTTAGTAGGTTTGTCGTGATTGACTAAAATTGAAATTGAAAGCAGTTATTGTCATTGCATTTGCATACAACGAAATTAGGAGCACTACTCCTGACTGGTGTTTGAAAAACAAATATACAAACATATAACAACAGCAATTTACACATTACACCCTTAGTGCATTATATTCAAGTCCTGGTAGATTAAAGTGTTCAGAAAAAGTTCAGTAGTCGGTACTAGTACACAGCAAAAACTAATATAGTATTGAACACACTCTTATTTAAAACGTTTAATATAAATATTAACAAATGTAAATAAGTTTTATTATTATTATTATTATTATTATTAATACATGTATAAAATAAAATTGTTATTTTTATTACTAACAATGTCTGTGTATGTTCTTCATGTGTCTGCAGTCGCAAGTTTGCATTGTTTGATGAACAGCACAGGGAGGAGATGAGAAAGGAAAGGCGAAGAATCCAGGAGCAGCTACGACGCCTTAAACGAAACCAAGAGAAAGACAAATTTAAAGGTCCACCTGAGAAAAAGGCCAAGAAGGCCAAAGAACGACCAGACCTGAAGGTACAAAATTAGAAATATACTCCTGTTTATCACTGATGTGATCAGTTCTTCTTAAAGTGTGTTGCTGTGAATGAAATGAGCACATGATATTTGTCTGCACAGACTGATTGCAATTTTTTTGGTTTTGTCTACAGCTAAAATGTGGAGCTTGTGGTGCAATTGGCCACATGAGAACCAATAAATTTTGCCCGTTGTACTACCAAACCAATGCCCCACCTTCTAATCCAGTGGCCATGACAGAGGAGCAGGAAGAGGAGCTTGAGAAGACTGTAATCCACAATGACAATGAAGAACTTATTAAAGTAGAAGGAACCAAGATTGTGCTTGGAAAGCAGCTCATTGAGAGGTAATACAGACATGGTAGTTGCATAACATGTTTGTGGACTTTTTTTTAAAATAGGGATGCACCGGTTGCAATACCCGTATCGGGCCCGATACTGCACTCGTGTACTCGATACTGATACCATGTAGCATGTACACTACAGTGCTTGTGACAAAGAAACATTGACAACGGAGCAAACAGAGAGCAGAAATGATATATCAGAGAAGGATGTCTATGAAGTAAATGGATCGAATTAATAGCATGTTAAATAAATTCAATATTTACGCCTATAGCTGGTGTGTGCGAGCTGATAAGCAAAACACACAGAGTGGATTAAGCATGCAGAGGCACAGACAACATGATTTTTTTCTCACACAGTACCCTTACGCTTTCAATGCAGGCATTCATTGGATCTCTTACACAGACAAGCCGTCCACACACAGGCTCTCCCAGTGCTTGCTATGTCCAGCCTCTCCTGCTAATAATGCACTTAGATGATAAAAATAAACCATCAAATGCTTTGAATAATCACACTACTAAAACTAAATGTAATACAGTGATGTAAATGTTTGCTCTTTCACTTTGAGCAATGCCGCTCCTGCACATATGCATTTCAGATGCAGTCAATCACAGTTCTAATTGCAAACATTTCCAAACATTAAATTAGTTAATCCAGAAATTTAAATTCTGTCTCCATTTACTCACTAATTAATAGTAATTAATATGCTGTATGTATAATAACATTAAAAATATTTACCAAAATACTGTTCAAAATAGTGTATTTAGATAATGTATTTCTGGCAAGTAAACTTCCCAAAAGTATTGTCAGCTACTAATTTGTATTCTAAGCTGCTGAAATGTGTTAGTATTTGTAATGTTGTTATGATACATGATTAATATGTTTACAGTGCTGATGAAGTGCGGAGGAAATCTCTGGTTCTGAAGTTCCCCAAGCAGCAGCTTCCTCCTAAAAAGAAGAGACGTGTGGGGACAACGGTGCACTGTGACTACCTCAATGTAAGAGTATGTTTTAAGTGTTTGTTTGTGCAGTAGTTTTTCACAGAATCCTGTAGGCCCTGAGTGATCAGCACATGGCAGCATCATAGCGTGCTATCATATTTCATTATACTTTCTCTGTATTTCTATCAGCGTCCTCATAAGTCCATCCATCGCAGAAGGACAGACCCCATGGTCACGCTCTCTTCAGTCCTAGAGAGCATCATTAATGACATGAGGGACCTTCCTAATGTAAGACACATTCTCCTATGTTATTTACTAGACGTAAAACATGCTTTGACACATTGATTGAATATGGTGTTTGTCTCTCAGACGTACCCATTTCACACTCCTGTAAATGGCAAAGTGGTTAAGGATTATTACAAGATCATCACACGGCCGATGGACCTGCAGACGCTACGTGAAAATGTTCGCAAGCGCATGTACCCTTCACGAGAAGAGTTCAGAGAGAGCGTTGAACTCATCTTCAAAAACAGTGCAACGTATAATGGTACTTTTTTACATGTGCATATAGGAACTTAAAGGGTTAGTTCATCCAAATATGAAAATTCTGTCATTAATTACTCACCCTCATTTCGTTCCAAACCTGTAAGACTTTTGTTCGTATTCGGAACACTTTTGATGAAATCCAAGAGCTTTCTTTCCCTCTATTGACAGCTACGCAACTACCACTTTAACGCCTCAAAAAGTTCATAAAGAGATCTTAAAATTAATCCATATGAATTGAGCGGTTTAGTCAAATTTCTCTGAAGCGACATGATCGCTTTATATGATGAACAGATTGAATTTAGGCTTTTATTCACATATAAACATTGATCAGTGAACATAAAAAGTAGCTCAACCATACTTGCATAACACACAAGAACAAACCTCATTGGTTCTCGCACGAAAAAACAAACATGCTTAAGCTTCTGTTTGCCACAATTGATGTGTTTGTTAATAAATGTATATACCACTTCATTCATATGGATTAGTTTTACAATCTCTTTATGAACTTTTTGAAGTGTCAAATTGGTAGTTGTGTAGACTGTTTATGGAAGGACAGAAATCTATTTTATTAAAAGAAATCTTCATTTGTGTTCTGAAGATGAAAAGTTTTACGGGTTTGGAATGACATGAGGGTGAGTAATTGGTGATTTTTTTAATTTATGAGAGAACTGATCTTTTAAGGTATTTACTAGATGTAGTCATAATCTATTTTTATGTATAAATATATGTATTTTTCAGGTGCAAAGCATCCTTTAACCCTTGTTAGTCAAGCGATGCTGAGTCTGTGTGATGAGAAACTGAAAGAGGTAGGTATGAATGTTTTACTTGGACAAAAAAAAAAAAAACACTTGAAGAGAGATTGAGTAATTATTGTTGCTTCATTGCAGAAAGAGGAGCGTTTGGTTCGTTTGGAAAAAGCCATTAATCCTCTTCTGGACGATGATGATCAAGTCGCTTTCTCCTTCATCCTCGACAACATTGTCACACAGAAGATGATGGCTGTCCCTGACGTGAGCAACCGCTTACTGTTTTACCTTTTAATATGTATTTATAATTATTTGTATTTGAAGATTTCCCACATTTTATCCAGTGTTAGTAACTGCAAGTCAGTTTCCTCTTAAAGTTTGGGCAATATTAACCTATTTTCATTTTATTTAGTCAGCTGCAAATATGACTTGACCCCAATAAAATTCTAACAAAAGGTTTCTCAGTGGTATACAGTAGTATCAGATGTACTTAAAAACATACTAAAAGTTTACCAAAGTTTGACTTCAAGAAGGGCCCCATTTTCAAAATGGCGGCCGTCAGGTCCTAAAATGACCATTACTCCTTTCTATTCCTCCTAGACCAGGAATACCGGCGCCTGATACATGTTTTGGCCATGTAATATTCTAATTAGCATATTTGCATGATAGATAATTGATTACAAGTACAATTATATATTAAAGCAATAGGTTACACGTATATTTATGCGAAAATAAGTAAAATTTCCCTCAAGTAATTGCATATTTCTCCTTTGTCAATTCGTTTTGCCTAGTGTTGGTGGTTTCTGTGGTTCATAACCATTCTTTTGATTCCAGTAAAGAATAAATTCATTAGAACTGTGTGGTACTGTAAAATTAGTATAAACAGGGCTGCCACGTGAAGGCTCAGTACCGCTAACCCCTTTTATTTTTTTGTTTTTATTTTTGTATATATTTTTTTAATATATTTTATAATGCGTTTTGTTTTGGGTTTTTTTGCCTTTTTTTTATACTTTCCTTACTTATACATATCTTTTTCTATTTTCTTCAGTTGTTTCCTCTTATTCTGGTTTATTTTTTAGACGTTTTTGCACTGTGTCCTTCACTAGATTTACCACTAGTACCATCAGTACTCTTTCCGCCAAACAACACTGCCATTGCCTTGGTCCCATGGTCCTCTATGACATTCCTTGCTTGATGTGGGAGCAGAAACACATTTGCACAGGACTGGATGGTTGATTCACCATTCACAAGTTTCTGGCGGCAAATATTGGCAGACAGTCCAACATTGCACGCAAGTGCATCTTCCAAGATCCCGTACGATCTGCTTTGATCAGAGCTCGGGCTGTCTGCAGCATCTTCTGATAGTTTACCCACAGCCGGCTGGTTTTTGACCTTGTGCTAAGGTCTGCCCTCTTCGTGTCCACCTTTTCCTTGATTTGGTTCAACATATCTGATGCTGCAGCACTCTCCAAAGTTGTTTTTTTCATCACCATGGATTAATACATCTCACCAGCTTGGTTCACCAATGACTCAAACTGTGAGTCATCCTCCTGCAGCTCTGACACAACCAGGTGATTGAAACATCTGTCCACCAGCAAATGTCCACGAAAAGCTCTTTGCACTGACTTTCCAGTCATCATGTGCTGGACGGCATTTGATCCATAGACAACTGCTGCTTTCCAGTACAGTGGCTGATCAAACGTAATAATGGGTGGAGCATTGTGTTTGATAGCCAGGTCACAAACAAAATCCAAAGTGGACAAAATACATGTTTTGTCTCCAGAGTACAGGTCAATCATTGGCAGGAACACAACTGATGATTGGCCTGGATGTTCTAGTCCTTGATGAATGATATGCATCATTCCCTGCCACCCTGGGGTTTGTTGTTTGAAGTTCAGTGAGAGCTCCCACAGGACATCAACTGTTCTGTCACAGCTGATCAGTGCTGGGAGGTCGTTGAACACGATGGATTTGGTGCACATGTTTCGCAAAGCAATATTCAATGACTGGGATTTTACTTTGCACTGCAAAATCTAGATTGGTAATGTGTCTCCTTGGAATGATATGGTCCTTTTTTCGCCCTGGAGTGATTGCTGCTATGGTTCCCATTTCATGGAAAGTCCCCTTACCATCAATAGTAAGGATGTTGTGGTCAACATTGTCCCCAGCAAAAAGAATTGCCATGTCCAGCACATCTATGTCATCCGCTAACATATCTGGGGCAACTGAATCTGCTGCATTCTTTTCAAAACGCAAAACTTCCTTGTATGATGAAGCAAATCCCAGTCCATGAAGGGTATCCACCAGAAATTGTGACCAATACATATGATGTGCCTGTACTGCAAGACCAATTTGTAATGGAGCTACCACAGCACGTGGTCATTCTGCCTGCACAATTGCCTGTCCAATTCCTGCAACCTTTCGGCTTGTCTCCTTACCCACAAAAAGACCATTCAAAAGTGTATGGAGAGTCTCAGGAACAAATAAAAGGGCAGAGTCAAGCTCAAGTGAGTTTGTGCTCGGATACTGATCCGTAACAGATGTGACATTGGTCTTGATATCACTTCATGATCAATCGCGCAGCTGTTTGAATGATTGCTCATTTCTGGGATTCCTCATCCTTTTCTTGTTCACTGAAATAAGAGCGTAGTATTTGTGATGTCTTCTCTCTCATTGTCACTATGTCATGGAGGCCTTCCCCTTCAATGAAATGTACATTGTCCTGGTACTGTTCTCTCAGTTTTCTCTTGAGGTATTGATTTCCATATGGTTCAGAATCTGGGTTTGTCAGAGATTCTTTCATTTTGTCTTGAAGATGTGTAATTGTCAACTGTTCCTCGTCATTACTCTCGAGGTAAGAGCAAACTTTCATGAATGCCTGCTCCTGATCTTCATTTTTGGGCCGGCCAGACTTTCTGCGCTTTGCCTCTGGGTCTTTCTGGAACTGTATTGGTATGTTATATCCGTTACGAAAATTACTACTGCATAAGTGGTGGTAAACACAGTCTGCAGCATGTAGATCACGGCCTTAATACTCAATCCTGCCTTTTACAGTGAAAGCCCATTGATCTGCATGATTGTCACAGCACTCAAGAATGGACTCTGCGAGCGTATCAGTCTTAACAGTACTTGTGTCTTTACTTCCATGTGTTATCGTAGTCCCACAGAAAAGACAATCAGTTTGGCTGTTGAACGGACCAGTTGCTACTTTGGCACTTCTTTTTGGTGGCTCAGCTTTATTCCCTTATTGGATTTTAATGTATTTTTTATTTATATACTTCTGTGGACATTTTGAGTGTACTATTTCACCAGCGGAAATGTGTAAGTCATCGCCTCTTTGTACACTTGCATTGCTGATTCCATCAGCTCCCTTGTGATGAACCTCAACCACATCAGAGCCATCTCTTAAGTTTTTACTACAAATGGGGCAAGTTTCTTGGTTTACAACAACATGACTCATGGTCAAAATTGCATTTGGGTGCAATCTTGGTGGGGGGGGGGGGTATTTTAAGTAGTTAAGGATGAATTTAGTTATCGCAAAATGGTATACACTTTGCTGCCAACAACATTTAAATGAGGCAAGTAATATCAAATGTCAGTATTCTCTTCCACCATCTTCTGAATTGTTGAAAATTGTGAATTTAGTTTTGTTGGGTTTAGTATAATGCCACCTTTATACTCAGAACATCAATAGAAGATGCATTACATATGTATTACCTTAGTCAAATTAAAATGAGTGACCATTTTAGAGGGTTCACACACAGGCCTCTGTTTTGGGCTTATTCAGAGTTGTTTATGATCAAAGTTGTACAACTCTAATTTAAGTTACGTTTAGGTGCAATAACTTTTACATTGAATATCACGTCTGTGTTTTAGCAAAAAAAGGGTGTGTGTCCAAAAACATGTACTGAGTAGGAGTTACATGACATCGTTTACATCGCTGGTTCACCCCAAACAAAGATAGAATCTTACAGTAATCTCAAATTATGTATTCCATAAGTATGTAATCATGTCAGTGCAATTTAGACAAGTCCAATGGATTCATAGACCCAGAAAACATGGGGTTAGACACCTAGATTACTTGGCCAGGTCAAATAATGAAGGAGTTAGGATATTTTAAGGGCTTCCTGCCCATCTTGGACGCCATCTTGAAAATTACACCTTTCTAGTGGTCAAACTTTGGTAAACTTTTAGTATGTTATTAAGGACACCTAATACTACAAAAAACAGCTGAGAAACCATTTGTTAGAATTTTTTTAGGGTTAGGTGTTTTTTTTTCATATATGCAGCCGTCTAATTTTATTTTTTCTTTATCTGATTTTCCTACATTGAATAACAAGCGCACAGATCACAAACCTGTTCATTGCAAGTTTAAATTGCACAATATTATTACCCCAATTAACAAAACCAAGAAACAAAACTGAAGCAGTAAAATAAAATACCTGACAATAAAATAAAATGATGTCACGCCATGTCTGATCAAAGGTCTTAAAGAGCCTATGAGTGAGAATCAACATTATTTTAACTTTTTACAAGTAAACACATCTTTAATCCACATATCAAAGTTAGGGCTGCTTTGATTGAAAGTATTTTGACATTAAACAAACTTGCTTAGCAGCTTTAACACTGAAACAAAAGATGTCCAGCTAATCTGTTGTTTTTGATAGTTCCATAGGATATTCATTTAGCCAAATAAAGTGAATTGATCTTTCTTAATTAGTTAAAATATCTCTTTCTCTCTGTAGTCTTGGCCCTTCCATCATCCTGTTAACAAGAAATTTGTTCCTGATTATTATAAAGTCATCATCAACCCCATGGATCTGGACAGTCTCCGTAAGGTCAGGAATATTTGTGTGCGGACACAAGAAACTTCAGTAGGAATGCGATTTATTTCAGAATCTCTGAACTGTGTGTGTGTATGTGTGTTCTGTGTAGAACATCTCCAAACACAAGTATCAGAACCGGGAGGTGTTTCTTTCTGATGTTGGTCTCATTCACACCAACAGTGTCAAATACAATGGTGAGGAATACATGAATATTTTTATTTAGGAAATTCTGTTTCATCTTGAATAAAATTATGATTTCACATTTGTATGCATTCTTTTTTTTTGTTCTCAGGTCCTGATAGTCCTTATACCAAAACAGCTCTGGAAATTGTGAATGTCTGCAAGCAGACTTTAGCAGAGGTACGTCTGTGTGAGAGTGAAGGAGTTCTTTGCTGTTTTGTGTGCTTTGTTAGACTTTGTGTTTGAGATGTTTAATGTGTTATCTGTGTTAGTATGACGAACACCTGACTCAACTGGAGAAGGACATCTCTACTGCTAAAGAAGCTGCTCTGGACGCTGCAGACCTTGAGAGCTTAGACCCATTGACTCCTGGACCGTACACACCACAGGTACACACACACATCACACTGAGGGCATGGTCTTGGGTGTCTCAACTGCTCTGTGTGCAAGTGTATTTCATAGCAGGTGAAATGAAGCATGTCATCATGAGACTCTGCCAGAAAAAGAACAGAAGGCTTGTACTCTCTCTCGTTCATAGTCTGAACGTTCTGCACTGCTGTTTGATTCACATTTCCTCACTGTTCCTGTCTTTTCCTCCTCTCTTTATTACAACTTATTTGTCTTTCTGTGTCTGGGGCTCTTTCTTTCTTTCTTTCTTTCTTTCTTTCTTTCTTTCTTTCTTTCTTTCTTTCTTTCTTTCTTTCTTTCTTTCTTTCTTTCTTTCTTTCTTTCTTTCTTTCTTTCTTTCTTTCTTTCTTTCTTTCTTTCTTTCTTTCAGCCTGATGTGTGTGAGAACAGTGTGTCTGTGAGTTTGCAGGGAGATTCTAATCTGTTAGCCGAGGCTACGCTAATCCCTCCCACCCCTGAGAAAAGAGGGGGGCAGGTATTCCTCTCTCCCTCTCTGCATCCATCTATTCCTCTGTCCATCCATCTTTTCGTCCATTTTATTGGCTGGCTTGCTCACCCTCCTCTCACCCTCTCATCCATCCATTTTGTGGTCACCCACCCCTTTTACTGTGATGGTTTCTGTGTGCTGCTTGATTTGCTTTCTAACCCATCTTCAACTATTAGGTATGTTTAGGAATGGTTTTAGAACTTGTCTTTAGTGAGCTAAATCTGATCCAAAATCTTTTTTTTTTTTTTTTTTTTTTTTTTTTATGAGATTTTTTTTTCCAGAGACAATCATCAGTCAAGAACAATGAATGTAACAGCATTTTCTCCAAAGTCACAGCCATCAACTGTTTTAGTTTTAAAACACCTCTTAAGGTTTTAATGTACAAAAAATGTAAAACCTAAACTGAAAAAAAAAAAACCTTCAAAAAGGCACAATATGTAAATTTTAGCTGCTAGAGGTTGCTTATTCAAAACAAAGGTGTAGCTTGATGACGCCTTGATTTTGCAAAATCGTGAGAGGTTTATAGCTCGGGCAGAAATCATGTACATGGATGAGATTATTAACGTTACTGTAATATGAATCAGAGCAGGCCGAGTGCTGTGCAAGCAGAAACGAGGCTGCTGAAGCGATTGCTAATGAAAGACGAGCATGACACACGGTTTGACAGCAGCGGTCAAGCGTATGTGGGGTAAAGTAGCGCTGTTTTATCATATTGGATACATTTGTGTTTTGAAAGTTGTTATGGTGCTACTCTGCGTTCGCTCGCTGGCTACCATGAGACACTTAATGCACACTACAGTAAGCTAGATCAATATTAGGCATGGTAAAACATGGTACTCGCTGTAAATCAAGAAAATGAGATTTAAACAAGACTTACTGTGTTTGATTAGTTTTCTGTCGATGAATGTATCCATCCAAACAGTTGCTCACCTGTCTAATAAAACACTTTTGGTGTTTCCATGGTTTCTACAAAATAAAACCAGAAACCGAGGGTAACGTGGGTATGATGTCATCGATGGGTGATGCATGGACACTAGTTAAAATTGCTTATTTCTCTGGATTTAAACATTCTTGGAAACATTTGGGATAATTTAAGTACACAAGTCAACATAATATATAACAATGTTCTAGTGTTTTTTGGAGGGAATATTTTAATCCAAAAATATTACATATTGTGCCTTTAATTCTATCCATTCAATCCATCCCTCCCTACATCTGTCCATCCTCTGCTGCATGTATTTTCTGATTTGTCCTCTCCTCCTTCCTCTCCTGCATCCACACTGTCCTGAAGTACATTGTTGTGTGTACGTTATTCAGGGTCGTCACGGCAGAGGCAGACTGGGCGAGGAGGAGTCTGATGTGGACATAGAAGGATTTGAGGAAGATGATGATGGCAAACCCAAAACACCTGCTCCGGTAATAAACGTGCACCTTTCAAACCAGGGGTCTTCAACAGGGAATTCTCAGTCCTTTTTTACCCCTTATAGTTTGATTTAATTAACTAATTATTGTGCATAAAATAAAAATATGCATTAAACAAAATAGGTAACAATTTACAATATAGTCTTGTTTGTTAACATTAGATAATGCGTTAATAACCATGAACTAATTGTGAGCAATATATTTTTAGTTAAAAATATTTGTTAGTTCACTGCATTAATGTTGACGGATACAACTTTTGGTATTAAAAATGTTCTAGTAAATGTCGAGATTAACATTTAATTTTATGCTGTTGATAGTTAATTGTTAGTTAATGTTTACTAATGTAGTTAACTAATGTTAACAAATGTAACCTTATTGTAAAGTGTTAATACAACATTAACTTAAATCAAAGCAAATGCAATGATTTAACTAAATGTTTCAATGTCAGAGATTTGAATTTTGTATGTACTTTTAGGCTGAAGAGGGAGATCTAGATGATGAAGATGAGGATGATGATGATGACGATCTCCTCATGCGGCCACAGAGGCGAATACATGGAGATGAAGAGGAGGACGAGGATGATGAAGGCTCCAGCCGGCCACCACAGGCCAGTGTGCTTTACCAGGATCTGTTGATGTCAGATGCAGAAGATGACGCCAGTGAGGAGGAAGGGGATAATCCATTCTCCTGTAAGTGTGTGTGTGTGTGTGTGTGTGTGTGTGTGTGTGTGTGTGTATGCGTTTTTGTGACTTATGAGGACACAAATTTGTATAATGACATGTAATGGGTATTACACTGGTATTACGACGTAAATATGAGGGCGTATTTATGTTATGAGGACATATTTGTGTGTGTGTGAGAGAGAGAGAATTTTGCTGTCTATGTAACATTGACTCTCTACTCTAAATTTGAAGCTATCCAACTGTCAGAGAGTGGCAGTGACAGTGATGCTGAACTAGGGCATCAGGAGAGCACACGGATTGGACTAGAGCAGGATGAAAGTATGATGTCTTATGAGGGGGAGGGGCCTGATGGTGTAACACACATGGAGGACAGCAATGTCAGGTAAGAATACATGCACACAAACATATTCTTGTTTGAAAAAATAAGGCTGATGTAATTCCATGTAAAATCGTGATATTGTATCCGTATTATACATATGCTACTGTTCTTCAATAGTAGCCCATTAACCAAATTGATACTAATAATGTTCGCATGATTGTACTTGGGTGGTGTTGTGATTTATTTTTATTATTTGTAATTGTTTAATTCTACATTGTCTCTTAGGAACTCTCAAATGTGCTTCCTAGTAATTTGTCATTCTCACACACATTCACCAAAGGTTATTTTACATCAGTCAATCTACTCAGTACATCTTGGTAATGCCCTTTTCTCTGTAATCTAGATCAATGTTAGCAATGTTACATTGGGAGAAAAGCTTGAGCTTCAGGGCTGAGAATAATATTAACAAAGTAAGCAGTCAGTGATAAAATGACAAGCAATAGGACAAAAAAACTACAATAGAGCAGACACAAATTTAGAAGACCTACCTGAAAAACTTTAAGCACAAGAAATACTACATACATTTTATAAAGTAAACAAATGTAAAAAAACAAAACAAAACTGAAAAGTCTTCACTGTGTAAATTAAATAAACATTTATTCTTATTAAAGTTACTGAAGTTATTCAGTCAAGAGCAGTGAGATTTTCTTTTTTTTTTTTCTTTTTTTTTTTTTCAACATTGAGACGGCAGCAGGTTTATTAGGTTGCTGTCACTTTTAAGACTAAATACACAGATTCAATATTTCTTTCTCAACTGTTTATGTTGAGAAAGACTAAAGACATAAACGACAGGCATTTTGACACACAAGTGTGTATATTTGACCGTTCAAGCCCAATAAGGCATCAAAAAGAACTCCTTTCAGTACTCGAGCACTCTATGAGCAGCAGTTTTATTTGAGTGCATTTCATGTGCGTGTTCAGAAACCATCTCTCAGACAGCACGCGCATGTACCGAAATGAATGAATGAATGAATGAATGAGGCATTTATATAGCGAAATGAGTTCTCTTTCCCTGCTTATTGCGCTTGAATGGTTTAAGCTCTGGTTTTTAAACCACAAGACTTAAAAACACATTCAAATTACAAACTTTCATGGCAGCGCAGCAGGGCAACTTCACGTGAGTGTAACCGTGATGGAAATGATAGTACAGTATCTCTTCCTCATTAATAAAACAATCTGCAGTCTAATTAAACATATAAATCTTCTCTTATATTTTTAACAAATGGACCTGTCTTCTCCTCATTTCTAAATGCACTCTTTCACTTACACTTCCTGTGTGTTATAGCTATGGCAGCTACTATGATGGAGACAGTCAGATGCAAAGGCAGGTGTCCAGCCCCAGGACAGGAGACCGGGACGGAGAGGAGGTGTACGGGATAAGTGAAGAGGAAGAAGAGGAAGAGGAGGATGAGCGAAGGCGAGGCCCTAGTGTTCTCACACAGGCACAGCTCAGTGATGATGAGGAGGACAGTGAAGAATTCAGATCTGTTGGAGGAGACAGTGACATGGATTCTGACAACTAACACATGCTTATTCCTCTTCTGTCTCATGTGCTGTGTGTAACTGTCCTGGTGGTCATGATGGTGTTGCACATAACTGTAAATTTCGTAGTGTTCTAATGGTTGTTTTACATGTTATTTTTATATGACTTATTGAGCTTTGTTTAAGTGGCTCAGGCAATGTTTGTGATGGAGAATGAGTGAAATAAATTATGTATCTGAAATGTACACATTTTGTCCTTCCTAAACATCAATTCACTCTGCCAAACTACACTTTTATCTACGATCCATCATTACAAAATTAATTTTAAAACTCATTTAAATTCATATGGACAGTTGACATAACGTATTTTATTATATATTTTATTATTATTTTATTATTATTTTATTATTTATATATAAAAAGGCCAAAATAAAAACAAAATTATGACTTAACTGGAAATAAAAGATTTGATCAATAACCAAAGTTATCTCATCAAAACAATTTTATCAGTTTCAAGTAAAATGTAAAAACTGTCCTGTGAAGTGACTGTCATTGTGAAACCTGGAGTGTAGAAATGCACTATATGTACAAAAATATCAGGACACTTAATACCAACAGGGACTGTAATGACATCACATTCTAAATCCATAGACGTTAGTATGGAGTATTGCCCCCCTTTCCAGCTATAACAGCTAGCTTCCACACTTTTTGTGAAGGCTTTTAACAAGATAGTGGAGTGTTTCTGTGGGGGTTTTTGCCCATTCATCCAGAAGAGCATTTGTGAGGTCAGGCACTGATGCTGGATGAGAAGTAATCTGTTTCAGTTCATTCGAAGGTGTTTGATGGGGTTGAGATGTGTCAACTTCAAGTCCTCAAGTTCTTCGACACCAAGTTCATCCAGTCATGTCTTTATGGACCTTACTTTGTGCACTGTGTCATGCTGGATTCAAAAGGCCTTCCCCAAACTGTTCCTACAAAGTTGGAAGCCTAGCATTTCCCTTCACTGAATGTAAGGAGCCTAGCCCAACCCCTGAAAAAAACATCCCCATATATCATTATCCCAGTGGCGGTGTGCTTTACACATCTCCATCCGACGCTTGGCATTGCATGGTGATGTGAGGCTTGCATGCAGCTGCTCAGCCATAGAAACCCATGAAGCTAATAATACCTTTTACTGTTGACCGTGGAATATCTAGCAGGGATGAAATTTCACGAACTGACTTATTGCAAACGTGGCATCGTATCATAATACAATGCTTGATTTCACTGAGCTCTTCAGAGCGCCAATTTTTTTTTCTTTCCTCCCCACAAATGTTTGTAAATGCAGGCTGCATGGCTAGGTGCTTGATTTTATACCCCTAAATTCAGGGGTGTAAAATTATATATATTGAGTTTGGAAGAGGGTCAGTTTTGCTTCGTACTATTAGATTTAAAATGTTTTATTTTAATCAGTGCTGCAGTGCATCTGATTTACACTTACCAAAGGTTGGTAAGATTTTTTTTAAATGTTTTTTAATCTCTTATGCTCATCAAGGCTGCATTTATTTGGGAAAAAAATACTGTAAAATTATAAAAAAAATAATATTGGGAATATTATTACAATTTGAAATAACTGAAATAACTTGAATTTTCAGCATCATTACTCCGGTCTTCAGTGTCACATGATCCTTCAGAAATCATTCTAACAATATGCTGATTTTCTGCGCAAGAATCATTTCTTCTTATTATAAATGTTGAAAACAGTTGTGCTGCTTAATATTTTTGTGGAAACTATGCGCTTTCCATGATTCTTTGATGAATTGAAAGTTCAAAGGAGCAGTATTTATTTGACAGAAATCTTTTGTAACATTATACATTATACTAATCATAGGTTTACATACCTTTCAGAATATGCAAGATGTTAATATTGCATGTTATTTTTTTTTATATATATATATATATATATATATATAATCCTGAATAAGCTGTTTCACGTAACAGATGTTGATGACAAAATAATAACTTAGCAAGACAAAATAACTTACACAATTTACACAAACCAGTTCAAAAGTTCACAGTGAATCTTAATATTGTGCGTTATTTCCTAGATGATCAACAATGTTTTTAAGTTTTTGTTATAGTTGATGAGTCCCTTGAGTCCCTTGTTTATCGCTGTTCTTCAGAAAAATCCTCCATGTTCCTCACATTGTTTGATTTTCCAGCATCTTTTGTATATTTGAACACTTTTCAACAGTGTATGATTTTGAGATCCATCTTCACACTGAGGACAATTGAGTGACTCGGACAACTATTAGTGCAATGTGAAAACATTCACTGATGCTCAAGATGGCAAGATGATGAATTAAGAGCCATGGGTTGTACATTTTCTTTTTTTGTTTAATTTTTTTTTTTTCTTTCATTTAGCACCACCCTTTAGAAGCTACATGAGATATCTACATGAGTCCCTGAAGACAAAATAATTACCCAGATTATCCTCTAAATAGTAGTTATGCAAATTATACAAGGACTTCAATCAACTAAATAGTCGTCACCTTCATTTATATACCACTTTATACAATACGGGTTGTTTCAAAGCAGCTTTTAATGATTTAATGATGCAAGCAGAGTTCATTTTGACTGTACAGATGCTCTAAAAGAAAATAATGTCATTGTTCAGCTGAAGTCAGTTCAGTGTTGATTCAATTCCGTTGCAAAGAACATCAAATTATTTAGTATGATTCACTTCATTTATAAAGCAGTTTTCCAGAAAACAGTGATGGCATTATCCAGCTCAGTTGAGTTCTCATACAATAGTGTCAGATCAGTAATTCTGTTGAATATTAAGTGTCTTCAACTGAGCAAGCCAGATGTGACAGTGGCAAGGAACCCAAACTCCATCAGGTGACAGAACGGAGGGGGTAAAAAAGAAACCTTTGGAGAAGCCAGGCTCAAGATTAGTAATTTATTAAAAAAGACATTTATTTAATATGAATCAGCAGTGAAAAAAGTTAAATGTTCTGCATTGTGACGACATAAACACCATCTAAAACGTCTTTAAATGGCATTTTTATAATTGTTATAACTTAATAATTGTTGATCAGTTCACCTCATGTTAATTCATTAAATTGAATAGGCTATTTAATAGTTACACCACAGGACCAAAGTTCACATGTCCACACCTGCAAATATCTTCTAGACACAGCAAGAGTTTCACATCCAATGGTGTTTGCGCATGCTCCAGCTCTCGCCGTGTTGGGTGTGTGTAAATAAATAAATAACCGAGTCAAGTGCAAAGAGCCTATTATACAAGTGCCACTGGTGGAATTCAGATGTGTGTGAGAAGAACTAAAAGATGAAGGTCTTACTGTACGTGTGTTTCATCTTATTTGTTACGGATGGGGCAACTGGACAGACGCCAGACCGTAAGTGTGTGTCCAAAAGAAGGCTCAGATATGTTAAAATAGTTGTGTAATATCTGTTTCACAAATAATCAGGATATATTAGTTGTAAACAAATAAAGACAATAGTTTCTGTATGTGTGTTTTTCAGCTGTCTGTGCGAATATTGCTGACTTTAATGAATGCAACACCGGCAATGGGAAGTGTGATGAGAAAATAAGCAAATGTATCTGTTTCGAGAGCCAACCATTCTGCCGGTAATCTTCTACCTTTAGTACTCGGCACTGAAAGTTAAACTTTAGCTTGTTTTTGGATTCACCCTATATTCTGTTCTCTGTGTAGGTGCAACAGTAAAAAAGGTGAGTTTTACATTGATGAAAGCTGTTCTCAGAGATGGACAGTAACGACCTTTGCCCTGGTGGCATCTCTGCCTGGTCTCACACTCGCTGTGTTGGTGGGGGTGATTGTTTACGTGCTGATGCTGTCATCCGAAAAGAGCCACACAGGGTGAGAATAAAAAAACACAACTCTAGTTTTATTGGAGCTAATTGTAACTTTATTGAGTTTTAATAGCAAGTGTCTTTTACATAGTCTGACTTTATGAGGGTAATTAAAAAATATGACTTTTCATTTTTGTGTTATGTCTAAATGATTCATTCTGTGCATGTGTGTGTATCCAGTCAAGAAATGAAGACACACAATACAGCTTCTAGAGAGCAGGACTTGTTCCCTGGAATTACTTTTGCTTCTGATATGAATGTGAGTCAATGTGTCTTGTGGTTAAAAATGGTTATTGATTCGTATCAGTAGCACTAGGCTGTCATAATCCTAATCAGAAATGTGAAACCACCTGGAACTACCTTTGAAAGTCATAAAAACAGCGCATAAAATCATAAACAGTGCAAAAGAGATTTTCAAGCCTGACATATCTGACAGGTATATCAACTTCCTGAATGGCCTGCCAACTATAAATGTTTTTTTTTTCTGTCTTTTTTAAAGGGTCGACCTCCCGCTAACCTGAGACCTGTACAACAACATCACACTCCCATGACAGCCATGTCCAGCCGGCCCTATAGGTGAATTTGATCTCTTTTCTGATGTTTAGAATTATTACAAGGCAAGACACTAAATCATTGTTTTTACCTCTATATAGATCACTGCAGTAGTTGGAGAGTAATTTTATTTATTTTATCTGCCGTATCATAATGTATTATAATATTGAAATATCTGTACCACTCTTCAGTCCATCCAGTAGTGTGTATCAATCTGCTGTCAAGACTGATGGAAGACCCCGTGAGACCAACAGGTATGTGGGCAGTGCAACATGTGAAGGATGCTTGGTGCCCTGTGCTAGAGGAATGAAACAATGCAATTCAAATTCTCCATTGAAACAATGTTAACTTTCAGATAATCTGGCACATTTGGCATATAATTAGAATCGAATAACAGTGCTGCATGTATACAGTAAATACTTATTGAGATCGAAGAATTCAAATCTTTGTTAAATCATGAGGAATGTCACTTAAATTCACTTTGTCTCCACAGTTTGTACAATGGTATGCGTGATCCTCCAATGGGAGCTCCTGTACAGCCCTACAGGTAGTTGATAATTCTACATAAATTGATAATAATAGCTCATAAAGGTTTCAAAACAGACTCTCTGCCAAAATATGCTGTCTGTATGTGTGTGTGTGTGTGTACATATACAGTATAAATATATATATTTTAAAATGCAATATAATCAAGAATCTGTGGTTTGTTCATTCTCCTTAACCTTTATTAACTGACAAAAGTACAAAGAAAAAAAAATCAGATGTTTTCATTGATCAACAAGTGTATTTTGTAAATTTAAACAAATTTAGTTGCAACAAAGGTTGCAACACACTCTCCAAAAATGTTGGGGCAGTCATTTTTACCTTTCATTTTAATTACTTTTTAAATGTTCAGGAATTGAAGATGCTAATTGCTGCAGTTTTGAAAGTGGAATTTTTCCTCAATCTTTCCTGATGATACAAAACAGCTGCTCAACAGTCTGTAGTCATTGTTGTCTGATTGTCCTTTCCATGATGGGCCTTACATTTTCAATAGGAGACAGATTTGAACTGCTGGCAGGCTTTCAAGCAGATCTTTCTACGATGTACCCACGTAGAAGGCGACGTTCTCGTGACCTTGTGCAACGTTCCCTAAAAGTTCTCTAAAGGTGACGAAAATTCAGAACCTTTACAGAACATTCGGGACGTTCCTAAAACGTCCTCTTTTGGTAGTGAAAGTGCTGCAGTTCAAGGTTCCTTATATGACTTTAGGGGGACGTTCCATTTTGGTTATTTTATGGTCAAAAAAAGAACGTTACAAAGAGGATATTTGGGACATTAACAGAACATTCCCACACGGTCCACTGTTGGTCATTTAATAACATTCCCGATATGAGTTTAGGGGGACAATCTATTTTAGTTATTTTGTGGTCATGCGAGAATGTTACAAAGAGGACATTTGGGAAGTTATCAGAACATCCTATAGTAATAATCCCCTAAACATTCCCAGAATGTCCTGAATGTTCCCTGAAGGTCCACCAAATAATGTCCCCCAACCCTTAAAAGAACTCCACATCATGACCGTCTCTGAACGTACTGGGAACGTTGCTAGGTGACAGGTTACCCCGCTAGAAATTTTACGTTCCCAGAACATTCTCAGAACGTCCACTGGTATTAAGGACGTTCCCAGAATGTTCAGAGAAGGTCACGATGTGAATTTCTTTTAAGGGGGGACATTATTTGGTGGACCTTCAGGGAACATTCAGGACGTTCTGGGAATGTTTAGGGGACTATTACTATAGGACTTCCCAAATGGCCTCTTTGTAACGTTCTCATGCAACCATAAAATAACCAAAATAGAACGTCCCCCTAAACTCATGTCGGGAACGTTATTAAATGACCAACAGAGGACCATGTGGGAACGTTCAGTTAATGTCCCAAATATCCTCATTGTAACGTTCTTATGTGACCATAAAATTAACCAAAATGGAATGTTCCCCTGAAATCATGTAAGGAACCTTAAACTGCAGCACTTTCATTACCAAAAGAGGACGTTTTATGTCCCAAATGTTCTGTAAAATTTCTGAATTTTCGTCACTTTTAGATAACTTTTAGGCAAAGTTGCGCAAGGTCACAAGAACGTCGCCTTCTGCATGTGTGTTTTATAGAAAAGAATAAAGTTTGAAGTCACCGTTATGGAGGTGAGCGTTTGCTTTAGATGGGCTCTTGATTCTTGACATTTTAACGTTAGGTTTTCTCTGGTTGCTTTAACTGTGTTTTCAAGACACATTTGTTATAGCAAAAAAGCACAAGAGAAATTCTGATCAGATGAATTGGGCTGTTTAGTGTTGATTCATTGATCATCACCAAAGTCTAAACTATGAGTGTTTTAACTGTTAGTTTTGCATTAATTAATAGTTAGTTAATTTTTTTATTCATTATACAGACAGTTTTGAGCAGTGTCTATTAGACTCACACAGTCATCATGAATCAGCGTATGAACCTCAACAATGGTGACAATAAACAATTTTTTTTGTGACTTTAGTAGCTTGTTTTGTGATGCTCAGAGTTAATCTGTTTATCTGTAAATTTTGTCACCATTTATGAGGATCATACGCAGAATCTTGATGTCTGTGTGAATCTAAGTGATGCTGTCTGAATAATTTCTGCACAATGATAAAAACTTTCAAAATGTCAAAGCAGGACAGGATTTTATACATAATCATAGGACTACAACAACATGGAAGAAAATATAATATTCAGAGATCAGTGAATAAAACTACTGTATGATGACATAATCATCAACAATGACCAACCAAATCCATTTGATCAGATTCTTTTTTTTCTCACAATTATTATTTTTTTTTGCAATAAATGTTTTAGAAACATACAGTTATAACAATTGGAGAAAAAATAGTTAAAACATCAAGGGTCAGGAGCCCAACTAAAGCAAGCTCTTGCCTCCATAATGGTGACATGTATACATTCTGATAAAACATCAACACCTCATTAAGAAGTTTTGTATGAAAGAAATAAAGTCAGAGTGGTTTGTAATAAGTGAAGATGTTGATATCTAGTGAGATCTGTTAGTGTTTAATGTTGTTTCTGTTATCTGAGTTTTGTGAGGTTACCATTGTGCTGGAGAGTAGCGCCTGTGCTTCAGTCAGTGATGATCCAGAAACATTGATGTTCTGCTGCACGTTACTTTCTTTAAAGGTTGCAGTAACTGTGTAGTTGCTGATGCAGTGATCCAGCAGTTACATTAGCTCATGTATGTGCTGTTTTTTTTTGTAAGACATTCAAGAAAAATTAGTTTTTGTTTGAACAGCCACTTTTGTTAGTTTCGCTCTAATTTTCAATTAAATTTTTTGACAAGGGCAGCAGGAGAACCTTTCCAAATAAAATATGGTTCCCTAAGTGTTCAGAGAACATCCTGAATGTTCTGTGAAGGTCCGCTAAATAACGTCCCCCAAACCTTAAAAGAACTCCACATCGTGACTGTCTCTGAACGTACTGGGAACGTTACTAGGCAACGTCCTTAACACCAGTGGGGATGTTCTGAGAATGTTCTGGGAACGTAAAATTTCTAGCTGGGTAGAGTGTCTAGAAACCGCTCTTTTGAACCATGTGCAGAACGAAGCCTGGCATTGCAATTTTGATGACAGTATACAATCCCACTATACGCCTCCATGCCAATGATTCCTTCACACATATGACAGATGTTTGCACCTGTTACTGATGAAAGTCTGGTTGGTCCCTTGCGTCTTTGGGACTGAGAACTTGATGTCCATATTTCCCAAAAAAAGCTTGGACTCTTCTGAGCACAGAACACATTTCCACTGTCTTTTGGACCAGCTGAGATGAGCTCGGGCCCAGAGAACTCAGCGGCATCTCTGCATTGAACAGATGTATAGCTTTCTTCTTGCAAAACAGAGATTCAAGTTGCATTTGTTGACGCAGCGGCACACTGTGTTAAGTGACAATGGTTTTCCAAAGTATTCCTACGCCCATGTGGCTATATTTAACACAGCAGCATGATGATTTGTCATGCAGCGCCGTCTGAGGGCTCGAAGGTCGCACACATTCCTTTCATTGCGTTTCCTGCATTGCTCCACATGGCCTGAGATTTCTCTGGATTCCCGGAATCTTTCCACAATATTATGTATGCTTGATGCTGAAACACCCAAAATTCTTTGCAATCTTGCACTGAGAAAAGTGATTTTAAATTGAGAATTCTCTCATGATATTTGGCACAAAGTGGTGCGCCATGACCCATCTTCTAAATACTTCTTTTTTACCCTATCAAGATACCCTCACCTATTACCAATTCACTTGAATTGTAGACTGTAGACTGTTTCAAAGCAGTTTAACTTGGATATTCTATAACCTTTTAACTTTTATTTTGCCTATGTCCCAAATATTTTGGGAGTAAAAATCAAAATGTATTTATATTTACAAAATACAATTAATTTGGTCAGTGGAAACTTTTCTTTGTAATTTTGTCAGTTAAATAAAGGTTAAAGAGAATTAACCAATCACAGGTTCTGAAGGTCTTTCAAGTTTTCTGGAAATGTTTTGTATACCATGTGCTTGTTTAATTCAGTGGGGTTTTTTTTTGTGTTGGGTATTTGTGTGACTGTAGCACTGGTGCAGGTCGTGGTCAGATTGTTAGCAACCCTTATGCTAGAGATTCATCCAGCCAAAACCCCTATGAAGGGGACCACCAGGACTACAGACCACAAGCCCCTTCACACACATATGAAGACCTGGTATGGTTCACAAATGTCCCAAACAATTTTAATTTCAGGAATAGATTGGTAAAAATTTATATTCTTGAGTTTGTTTGTTTTTTCCATGGAGTCAGAGAGCATATTATGGCACAATATACAGCACATGAGCAATTTAAAGCTGTTCTGATAAGACTCAGGATATGAGCTTACTGTGGATGATCAAAGGTCTTCTCTTCAAATAAATAATTCTCTTGCTCTTTATCACTCCAACAGACACAGAATCGGCCCTATGCTCCTGCCCCATACAGTTCTGAGCATGGAAACCTCCGCAATGGATTTCCACGTCCCCAATTAAACCTACAATACTAGAACTTTTTTTTTTTTTTCCCCTTTACATCTTCTAATCTTTATTGGAACTGATCAATTTTGTAATTATTTGTTGAGTTAAATGTATTCTGTACCTCTTATATATTAATTATTTAAGTTAACATTTAGCAGATGCTTTTATCCAATGTGACTAATAAATGAGAAATACAACATACGATTTATCTCATTTCAAACATCGTCAAACATAGTAGTACATGCTAGAACAGGGAGTTAGTAAGAAATAGTGAAAGCATAGAAAAGTTAGTTGTCTGATAATAAAACAAAATCTTCCAAGTGTTGCCAACGTGTGCTCTATACACTGTTTAGTATAATACTATTTATGTTTACATGTATGTCCTGTAAAATAGTTTTAGGATTTTGAACATGGAAAATAAAAAATATATATATAATAAACACTGTACCAGACACGATGTTGAATGGGAAGAGAGCCTGGGGAATTTACTGAACCAGAATTAAAAAAATTGTCACAAGCAGATGTTCTTTTTATGGTATTTAGCTTTAAAACATTGATCACTACATGTTTGTGGTTAATTCATTCTGAACAAAAAAAGAAAAAGAGAAATATTACTAAAAAGTTTTATACTTTCCTATATTTAAATACAAATTGGCATCTTCGGAATCCTGTTTGCTACCCAATTTTAAATTCAGGAAAGTGAAATATAAAAGGCATTCTCAACGAACGGCACATATAGGAAATCTCAGATTGTTTGGTTGTCGTTTTGTAAAATCACGCTACAATAAGGACAATCAGGTTTTGCATTTGTAGAGCTGTCATTAAAACCAGAGGACATACCAAACCCTCAAAAATTCATGTTAATTTTTCAATTCAATGCATCTCTCAAATTGTTATGCTGATAATAAACCTATACTGAAATGTATTGTATTAGATTACAAAATGTAGACATCTCAGATTACATGTAATGTAACAGAAGTGAGAAGAAAAAGGCTGTTTGTAGGTGATTTTTCTTTATATTTACTCAAGAACAGGAGGTTGACCTTACAAAGATTTGCCTAAAGAAAAGCAAAATTTCCAGATAATGCAATAAATAAATTTCAGAATAAAAAGGCATTCTAGACAATTTGTTCCAATGTCCCAAAGTTTCTTCAGCAATTCTGACCACATTAATCAGTGTCAGATCCAAGCAAGTGCTGATACTGGTTCTAACTGCTCTTGCTGAACCGTCTTCGCTGAAGTAGAGGCCCAGCAATATCTGCTAATAGTTAAAGAACATGCAGTCTTATCTGGCTCCAAATCAAACAGCACATAAGGTGACAACGTCCTTCTGAGTTGACCGATTTTGACTGTAAAAGCTAAGAATACAGGGAACACTTCTGTAGAAATCTTGCACTCAAAACAACATCCATGAAAAGGCAAACATTTAATAACCATGTGGGAAAGACTGACGTGGAGCAATGCAAGGAGGCCCAAACATCCATCTCTATAGATGCTCAGGGGCTTAAGGTCTCATCATTTAAGATTTATAAAGAGACATTTAAAAGAATGTCAAATATGCAAACTCGGTTTAGGAAAAAAAAAAAAAAAAGAGTAACCAAATTAACTAACCGCTACAGCTCCACTCTCTGTTGTGTCCATGTCACATTGGCAGCATTGGGAACAGCATTTATTTGTGGGAACTGAAGGGATGCGCATATGTGTGTGCGTGTGTATGTGTGCGTGCATGACATCAGATCAGCCCATGTTCTTGCGGTTGCCATATCCTCTCCGGTGTGTATCCTTCCAGTCATCCCAGTCACGTGCCTTCTGCAGAGCCTCTTCATCATCATTTTCTTCCTTCCTCTCTCTTTCAGCTCTCTCATCCTCCTCTGCATTGCTATCTGTGGTGGAGGAAAGACAGAAGTACTGAACTGAGTAAAAAAGCAATTCTCTGCTCAGTTTTAAAAGGAACGCTGGGCCTGTTGCGACTGTCGATCAATCAACCGATTGTGGTCATTTGATCTAATTAAAATTATTTATTTGCAATAACTGCAAATTTCATGATTTTGACAGGCCTACTGACCACATCTAATTGAATGTAAATGAAAGAGATTCTATATTTCTGAATGAAAGTTGAAGCACTCAAAGTGTGTGTAAGCACCTGCGCTGCGTGGTATGCCCTGGTCTGGTAAACATCCTTGTCGCCGGTGTTGGTCATACCATTCGTCCACTGTCATGGTGGCAAGGCTGGGATACCCCGCACCAAACACTCTGCAACACATTGAGAAAAAAAACCATCACACACGCACTAGTACTACAGCACTGACCTCCACAGGCACACTCCAAACGCACACATACTTTGCCTGCATAGCATCCTTAGTCAGGATAAAAGGCTTCATGGGCGGTCTTTTGGGTGGGGATGGCTGAGGGGCGCTCTATAGAGACAAATAATTATCAATAAAACGTTCAAATCAATTCAAATATTTAAATTGTGATTAATCATTTTTTGTAATAAACCAGAGGTAGATTTACATAAACACATCATTCGCTCATAATAAAAGCACAGTTGTAATTCAGGGTTACGTGGCAATCAAATACCTGCTTGAAAAGCTCCATCCGTTTCAGTATCTCTATCTCCTGGTTGATGGAGTCGATCTCCTCAAGTGCTAGTGTCACCCACCTGCGCACGTGCAGCAGGTAAAAATCTCTCACCACCTCTTCATCAGCTGAACCAGATTCAACTAGTCCTCTGATCTCACTCAGCTTGGCTTCTGTCTCTTTACGCTGATTAAACCTGGAAACGACTTCCAAAGATTAAATGTGCTACACGTGAACGTTACAAAAACATTAGCATGACTGATGGAAATGATACAAACATTTTACAATTACATATACACTACCGTTTAAAAGATTGGCGTAAGTGAGATTTTTTTAATAAAAATTAATATTTGTATTCATCATAGATTAAACGGAGCAAAAGTGACAATAAAGAAATTTATAATGTTACAAAAAATGTAATCAAATAAATGCTGTTCTTTTGAACTTTCTATTCATCAAAGAATCCTGAGTATAAAATGTTTAGCAGCAATGTTTTCAATGTTGATGATAAATGTTTCTTGAGCAGCAAATCATCATATTAGAATGATTTCTGAAGGATCATGTGACTGAAGACTGGAGTAACAATGCTGAAAATTCAGCTTTACATCACAGGAATAAATTACATTCTGAAATATATTAAAATAGTTACTAATTGTTAAAAATTTTATTTAAAATTACATAAAACAGAAAACAGTTATTTTAAATTGTAACAATTTCACAATATTACTCTATTTACTTTATTTTTGATCAAATAAATGAACCTTGGGTGAGTAGAACATTTTCTTTTTCTTTTCTTTTTTTTGTAAGGCCTTGCCAGTTTCTATGGCTATATCCATGGCGGGAAACAGGTTTAGTTAATCAAAAATAAAACTAAAGATGTTTAAGATTTTTTTTTTCTAAATACCTTAAAAACTAAATTTGGATTTACTTAATTAAAAACATTTTCAAAAGAATCAACAGAATAAAACAATTTCCTTAAATGGGTAGAAGTATTAAAGTCCAGTAGTTAAGTTTAATGGACAATGGCTTTCTCCAAATAGTAAAAATGTGTGTTAGTTTTGAGTGTCCTATCCAGCATCTTGTATAAACAACTTGAAACCAGCGATTATTAAAAGGGAATATAGTTTTGTCCCAACATCCGGATTTAAATTTATGTAATTTGTTGTTTAAGCACTGATCCCATTTGTTTTTGGTGTATGCATTTAAAGTTTGTTTCAGGCGTGTAAACAATTTAATTAAAATCTTCACAATAGTTGGGTGATTATTATAGATTCCAATGCTTCAAGGCATGATTTTGAATCAGTTATTATTAAAGAATTCTGTTGTGAAGAAGTCTCAGTGAATTTCAATGCCAATAATAGAGCATTGGCCTCAGCAGTGAAGATTGAACTTTGGTCAGGGATACGTTGCAAAGGCTGCTCAAAAACATTTTGAATAATCTTACAGACCCCAAACCTTTAAACAGTAGTGTATGTAATAATAATGATAATAATAATAATAATAATAATAATATTATAAAAGATTTTATTGGTGTACCCTGGACATTGGTTGATGGATAGACAGATACATGCATAATATTCAATCCTAACCCACCTCTCTATTTTGGCTTGTCTTTGTGTTGCCATGGCGATAAGGTCTGGCTGTGACATTGGCATGGGGGCTGATGGATTCATCCGCTCCTCAGTAGGAGTATCTGTTGTGTCCTCACTGGCTCTGGGCAGCTGAAAACTACATATGTCATAGTCCTTGCACCTCTGGAGGAAGTCTCTGAAGTAGACGTGGGCCGCCTGCACGTGCTCCAGCCGCTTGCTGGGGTTCACTTGTTTCATGGTGAGCGCTCCCAGCAGAGCCGGCAGCAGCAGGTACTTCAGGTCGGTGGTGGGGATCTCCTCCAGTGCCTCATTACGACTACCAGAAAAAAATTAAGTCAATTATTAATTGATTAATTTGTTTTACATCGGCTGTTGTTTTATAATGTGACAAATTAGATTTTTTTTTTGCAAAACATGTCATGTTCAAATACATTCTTAAACAGTTTAATAATACGGTTACCTTATTTGTCAGTTTGATCATTAAATAACAGGTAAAATACAAACAAAATACATTAAAGCTGCTGAATGAAGTAAACTATTGCTGAACTAAAGCTGTAATGTGCCTTAGTGCGATACACCTACATAACTAGATAATTACATTGTTTAAGTTAAAAAAATGTATATATAAAACCATTATGCTTGTAATATCTAGTCTGTAACCAAAAAAAAAAAAAAAAGACATTAATGAAGATATGACATCACCATGACGTGGTCAAAGTAAAACGGAGCAACTTACACCGCTGAGTGATACTGTAAAATACTGTAGGAATTGTGTAACAATACACAGTTTTGTAGAACAATGCCCTTTTTGTATACTACTGCACTGTACAAATATAAAGCACATTTACTCTTTTAATTTGCAACTGATGACTAGACTAAAAAACTAACCCCCATGATCATAATCAGCGCGCCGCTCGCTTGCAGTGCTTTGACATCAACACTGATTATAAAATGAGCACTTCAATTTATCGCGTCGCGTGCAGTCGGTGTGTTTTCTTGATCGTGAGCGCGCGTTTGTGTGTGTTCTTCTAACCTGAACAGGTTCAGCTGATTGACCATCCTCGTCGCCTCTTCCAGCTGCATGATGCCGCGCTTTACTTTCACCTGCACTGCGTTGGAGCTGCTCGACTCATTCGTGGTGTCCACCTCATCATACAGCTTCCAGCCCCGGTCCAGTAAATCCGACAGCTTCGGAGCATCTGAACCGCTGGGGTTTTGTGTACTGTTTGTGTCTTCAGCAGCCGCCATTTCTCAAAGCGTATTTAAGACCCAACTCGGCTTCCGTCAGTTCCTGTTCTTTGAGTTGGCTTGTATCCGGTCTGTTCTCGGCGTTGCAGTTCTGCCGACTGACTGTAGATGTCAGTAGAGATCAGTGCACGACTCCTCTGCTTGTGGTTTGAAAGGATTAGTTCACTTCTGAATGAAAATTTCCTGATAATTTACTCACCCCCATGTCATCCAAGATGTTCATGTCTTTCTTTCTTCATTCGAAAAGAAATTAAGGTTTTTGATGAAAACATTCCAGGATTATTCTCCTTATAGTGGACTTCGATGGCCTCAAGACGATTGAAGGTCAAAATTACAGTTTCAGTGCAGCTTCAAAGGGCTTTAAACGATACCAGACGAGGAATAATTGTCTTATCTAGCGAAACGATCGGTCATTTTCGAAAACAAAAAACAAAAAAACAACTGTATATGCTTTCTAAACACAAATGATCGCCTTGCAAGTGCTTCTGCTTTCCATATTCTTCAAAAACGCTGTATGTCCTATGCCTTTCCTATTCTACTTATGGAACAAACTGAACTGGCACTGCGTTCGTTCCGTAATAGAATAGGGAAGGCGTAGGAGACAGTGTTTTTGAAGAATACGGAAAGCAGAAGCACTTGCAAGGCGATCATTTGTGTTTAGAAAGCATATACAGTTGTATTTTTGTAGAAAATAACAGATCGTTTAATTTTCGTTATCAGGAAAATTTTATTTGAAAGTGGACTAATCCTTTAATGTGACATGAGAGGTTTTAAACCCATATTATACCTCTTTAGATAACAAACAGGTGTTTTCATTAACTTTTTTCAATAAGTAAATAAATAAACAAATAACAAGGTATGTAAAAAAATAATATAAATTAAAATATAATTAAACTTAATTTAATAGCCTATTTATTGCAAATAATTTACATTTTGAAGACATTAATTTTTAGCTGCGTAGTACGGAAGAGGATTACACCAAGCAATAATAAAAAAAATAAAACCATTAAATTATGAGAATAAAGTCATTAAATTACGAGAAATAATTTAATTTATTTATTGAGTTTATTCTCAGCATTTTATCTAGACTTTTTTCTTGAAATTTAACGAGTTTTTTCTCGTAATTTAATGACTTTATTCTCAACATTTTATTTTGATTTTTTTCTCGAAATTTAACAACTTTAATCTCGAGATGGTTTTATGTTTTTATTATTGCTTGGCCCTAATTCTCTTCCATAGGTTTTAAGATTTAAAATAAGAAATTTAAATATTTTTTAAATGCTGCAAAATTTGGAGCAACAAAATAAACATTTGTGTTAATAAAACTTACCTATAATTAAATTATTATATAAAAAATAAAAATTCAGTCTCTTTGTTTTGCTTAAAACACCAAACTTAACAATATGGTATCAAAAAAGCAGCCATTACATTTTTTTGTAATTAACCAAAAAAGCGCTTAAGAAAATCGATTTCAGAAAAGATATTCCTGAGATCTTTTAGGAAGCGAATTTCCTTAACTTTACGTTACAAAGGAAATTAAAAATATCTAAGTCTAATTTTGATTGAGTCAGCTTTTGAAAACCGTCTAAAAAATGTCTTTTAACAGGAATAGGAAAATATATATATTTTTTATTTATTTTTATATTTGCCTGATAAGAATTGTCAGTGAACAGATTAGAAAAAGAATTGAACCCATCCCTCATCTGAAAGTTAAAATGCCATTAAACACTGTTACATTTGAATTGACCTAAGCTGCTGTTGCTGTCTCTAAGTGTGTTGTGGAGGGTAAGTGTACATCCTGCCCTTATTATAGAATAAACATGTATTTACAATACAAGTTTAAGCATGAGTTTACCAGAAAAAAAAATCATATGCGTAACATCCTATCTTTTTATGAATAAACAAGAAAAAACAATTTGCCATCAGGCAAAACAAATCCGAATATCTTACACACAAAAAAATATGCAAGTAAATAAACAAATGATTTACAAAATTAGCCTTTTCACAATGCAAAAACTATTTTACACTCCCTGAATTTCCCTCTTGTTCTCCTTTGGACAATATATACAAGTTCCCACACCATATTTTTGCTTCTTTAATTTATCAAAAGGCTGACTTTACCCAGTGAAAATATTCAGAAAAGCCTCTCAGTTTGCATGTAAAACTCCTGGTCTTTTTCTGTCAACATGACCATTCTGAACTGAATGTTTTTTAAACATTCAAATAGGAAAAGCAAAAACCGCAAAAAACAGATCTCCCACAGGTCCACTCACTTTTCATTTTAGAAAGCTTTACACCCAGTATAAACACAGATCTGTGACAACATTAGCATTCAGAAACCATTTGTCTCACCGTGAGCTGGATTATTTGTTTGTGTGAGTGTATGAGGGCAACTTAGCACATTTGGCTGATATTAATGATTTTGCCTGCAGTTAGTGAATCTGGGTATATTCTTAACCAAATTATTCATACTGTGTAGGACAAATAAACTTCATGAAGAAACATATTCCAGGGCTGCTGATTTAACCGAGAAGACTGAGCCTTTGTTAGGGCATAGCGGAAACTCGACTCATTTTCCCATGGTGTTGTATCGCTGAACCTCTAGCATGATCAGCTGTTAGGAAACCAAGACGCATTAGAGCTGTGATAGACGAGAACTCTCTCTAGGCTCAGGCAAATGTGTTTTTTCAGTTCACTGATCCTGATCCCGTCTTTTCTTAATCTGATGCTTAACCACACATTTTAACTATCTGTCTGCAGCTAAAGGCCTTTAAGCAGGTGTGAGATCCTGTGCATGTGTGTTAAAGATACTATATTTTTTTAAATCACTTTAATGGGCTCTAAGGTTATTTTGTCTTTCTCGCCACGAAAAGAAAATTCCCCTCATAGTGGAGGACTAACCCTAACCCAGCCATGACCTTTAACCCTGATCTCTACCCTTGGAACATGCAACATACATCAACTGTCACCCTACAGAATAACAGCCAACACAGACAAACCACATTCAAATAAACACCAGAAAACCCCAATGAGCTGAAGAGAACTGAAAAAACAGCATACATGTGAACATTTCTACCCAGTTTTCTTACTTATTATTCTTGTCGCATTGATCAAAAGGTATTTAAGTTCTATTTTTGTCACGCCAGGCTGTTGATTCCTCACATATTTGGAGTCACTTGCAGATCTATTCTCAGTATGTGCGTGTGTGTGTCCGACTATGTTGTGAGATTTACAGCCTTTTGTGCCCTTTGCTTTGTCATTGCAGCACCAGCAATATGGGGGGCAGAACTGACAGGTGCCACACACACACTCAAATACACGGTCCAAAAACTGCTGTTTCACAGAACTCAAGTGGAAAGCTCTACACGTTAGAAAGCAAATGGACCAAATGTCCCTTCCATGATGGCTTACGAAAGGGACTAAATAATGTTTTAATTCAAACCAAAAAAGACAAAAGGTCTTTGAAAGGGCAAGGTTTATGGTCTAGGTCAATATAAAAATAGTACATATTAATGGAGGATGATTTAAAAAGATTTTGTCGGTGTGTGTGGCTCAGGTTGATGGTAAAACCTGAAGCCACCTACATTGTTGAAAGACCATCCCAAGGTCACCACGAGGAAAACGCTTGAACTTTAGGGAATAGAAAATAGCATCTCCGCAATGAAAACAACAGAAATCAATGTGAAGCTCCCACCGTGACAGAAAAACAAATGTGTGTTTGTAAAAGAGGTTTGGGTGAGTCTATCAGCAGAGATCGGTGGGATTGTCCTGCATCTGTTTTCACAAACAGTCACTTGGCAAACAGCTAAGCACTAATAAACTCTTCCTCAGACTGTGTGTGTAAATACTCTTTGTGTGGGAGTGTGGTGTTGTGCTCTTAGTAAACAATACGTGGGACCCGGTTAAATGAAGAGCTGCATTCCACAGAGATTCACACCAGGTGCACAGTCAACAGAGAAGAGGAGAGAGAATCATCTCATTTCAGAAGAGATCAATATTTTTTAGACGGAAAAAGAAACTCCATTACACTCCTGCATCGCTGAGATATCAAAAGCATCTCACACACCTGAGGTCTCGCATTTCCTGTGGCTAATAAAGGCCCGGATAATGACGGAAAAAGAACTGCTACTATTTTAGCAACATCACTAATTCTTCCAGTGTAGCAACAAGCAACTTTGATATAAAATACAGACTTTAACTGTAACTGTAAGCCGCTGAGTAAAGCTAAACCCCCTCTGAGGCTCAGACCTGTCTTGTATGGGCCCAGAAGTCTGTGTGTGCCTTTGTCTTTGTGTAACAATGTAGAGATAAAAATCAGGCAAATCAAAGGACAAAAGGAACTGCAGAACAGGTTAGCCCTCTGTCTCTTTCTCCTGTAGCTGCTGTTGAATGCTTACTATCTGTGTTCTCAATCTCTCTATAGCACTGATATCCTGAAAATGTCTTTGATGTGAAAGAATGTTGATGAGCGATCAGAGAAAACATGCTAAAATTCAGATTCTGAGCAACATAAATCTTAAAAAAATAAATAAATGCTGCTTCAGACAGACTGTAAACAAAATTTTAAAAGGGATATTTGACACAAAAATGAAAATATGGTAACAATTTTAAAATTTGTTAACATTAGTTAACTGCATTAATCAGCATTTATTAATCTTAGCTTGTCAATTTCATCACGTTTCTTTGTTTTTAAATAGGTAGTTAACTCACTGGGAACTGTATTTCAACTAAGATTAATAAATGTTCTAAAAAGGTAGTGCTCATAGTAATTTCATGTTAACAAATGTTGTTCCAAACCTGTACGACTTTCTGTCTTCTGTGGAACATAAACGAAGATATTGAGAAATATCTCTTTTGTGTGTTTTTTTTGTCAATGGTCACCAAAAAAAAAAAAAAAACAGGTTTGGAAAAACATGAGGTTGAGTAAATAATAGCAGTATTTTCAATTTAGGATGAAAAATTACAAATTAGTCTCTTTTGCATTAAATATTTTTAATAAAATAAATACAAATTTTCATTTTTACAAAAAATGTACAAGTTTTCCCAGAGTGAAAAGCGTGGACTTCATCTTTCTTTTCATGAATACAATGAAAAAATTCAGCCAGTTAACATCCCAAAAATAAAGGACACGATACTTTGCTATAAAAATAGTCATAATCAATACTGAGCGCAGAGAATTTCTGAGGTCAACCAAACTAAACGGTTTGATTTCCATCGCTTTCTGCCGTGTAACCGGTGTCTTGAAATTCACGTGACCAAAACAGATCAGCAATGTGTGAAGTATTACCGCAGTAAAGTCACTCTTTACCAGCACAGTCCTACCCTCCCCCAGCCTCTTTCTCTGTGTCGGAGTTGATGAGTTTTGCTGTGAGCGGCCACTACTTATCACTCTGGTTTTCCACGGGGTGCCCTGAGGGCCTCACCGCAGGGTTCTTTGTTTACAGCCATTCATTAACTCTTTCACCATCCGTATTCCCCAACTCCGGCTCTTCTTTCTTCACTTTCATGCCATCCTTACAGCACTTAGAGCATTATCCACTCACTTATGGCTCTAAAATGATCGTACACATTTGCCCAGCACTGCACCGCGCTTCTTCGTCTCTGTCCACAGGCTGGTTCGTCACTTGCAGACGTATCTCTCAACGGTACGGTTGCAGGTTTTGCAGGACACGTAACAGCACCAGTGATATTTACACTGGCAGCGTTCCACCAGCACCTCCGTATAGGCATTATAACCCCGTCCACAACACATGAGTCCACAGCTCTCACTGCCAGTTGCGGTCTTGTTACACTGCCTGCAGAGATGATGTAGAGCAAATTATTTACACATCATTTACTTTAACCACATAACTCAAACAGCAGAATTTGAGCGTGTTTGTGTTGTGAGAATCAGTATTTGTGTCTCTGTGATAATGTTTAACTGACTCTATTCATGTGCCTCTTTTCTTTCCTTTGTGCTCTGTCCCATCTGTCAGATCAGTGATAATCCCTCATTCATTACAGTGACTGAGAACTGATTGCTCTCTCAACTCATCAGTAATCAATAATCCTGATTGATGATGGATATCTCACCTGTCTGTGGTTCCAAATGACCCCTGCTTGGCGTTCTGCGAGCAGTAATCGGGTGAGCTGACCAGGTAGACAAGTTCATTCTCTCCGACCGGCCTCACCTCCATCTCCCGGGGGACCAGCTGTCGGCGGGTACCGATCTGACGTGGAATGACCTTAGTGGCGGACAGGTATTTAGACTTGAGGTCGGCGGAGATGGTGTTGATGTCTTGAAGGCCCTTCCAGCAGGTCTTCACAGAGCAAGAGCCAGAAACACCGTGACATTTGCACTTCATTTCTAGAGCATCCATGAGTGCCTGTACAAAATAAGACACCAATTAATAAATGAAACTGCAAAATGATGTCGGTGACGCCAGTAAGCACGTAATTGAGGTTACCTGTCTTCCCACTGCATTGTTGTGAAGCTGCATGAGTCTGAAGGCCTGTGGTCCCGAGCGGCGGTTCCTCATAGGAGCGTCTGAGAAAGCCGAGCCCATCTGCAGGCCGTAGCGAACGTTATCCCCGCAGCCACCCCAGCGGAAGTCTGGGGCCGCCTGCTCCGACGGCGCTGGCGCACACGAACAGCTGGGGAGGTCTCCAGAAGCACAGGCACGGGCGATAGAATGACTGACCACTGCAGCGGCCAGAGAAAACACAAACGCTGCCTCGCGGGTCCCTGCACAGAGGCATCACTGTTAGATCACCTATGCAACCTGACTCTGCAAGTTAGAGTTTTTTAAACAGCTGATGCTTGTATCTCTATCTAAAAAGCATGGTGGCTGTTGGTCAATAATACAATGCTGATATAGATAAATACAGATTTAATCACCTTTTGCCAGGTCCGGGGTGAAGTGAGGGGCGCTCTCGATGGACGAGCAGTTCCAGCGCATGTCGCTGAAGGTGCCCTGGCACGCGCTCTTGGTGAGTTTGGCCGCGTGCACGATGCTGTGCATGAGCTCGAGGTTCCGCTTGCAGAGCTGAAGCTGATCTGGCACGAGCCCATCCAGGAGTTTACAGTGATGCGTTTGATTCCACCCGACAGAGCTGCCGTTTGCCGTTAAACCACTGCAAATACATTACAAACACCATATTTGAGCCAGTCTGACGGATAGTTTAGTTAGCTAAACACCTTTATTTAACTGAATAATGCTATCTTGTACGTGACTGAACGTGTTTTCAACAAGGTAATCGACAAAAACAATAACAACAGATGAAAATCCTGTCATTGTTTTTTCTGTTGAATACAAAAGGCAAAAGTCTCTGAGAGAAACTGCAGTGACTATTTGGTTAACTTTCCAATGAACTTCAACGAATTTGTTTATCAAATTAATGATTCATCCTTGAATATAATTTATTCTGTTCTCGAATCAACGAGACGTTTAATACAAATATTTCTAAAATACCCAGTGACGCCTAGAGCTGGAATAAATTAGCTGAAAAATCATAAAACATTCAATTAATCCCCAATTGCCGAATAAAAATAAATACTTACAGCCACGATATTCCTGTGCATGGATAAATCGCGCTCAAAGACATGAGGAAAAATAGAAGGAAATCCCTGTGTTCTGTCATATCGCTGTTGTTGTCGTTTAGAAATCCTAATGAAGTCCGGTTTGAGTGGTCAAGATGCTCACCGAACTGATGCCAACGTTGAAATGTGTCCGCGTCCAAGTGAAGCACCCTCTCTCTTTCATAGGTCAGCAGTGGGGCTCGACCCGCCCCCCCATGGCGCGTGGGCGGTCTCAATATTCATATTCAAGAAGCGCGCGGAGGGATTATCTACTACAGTTCATTTATAGGAGGGAAAACGTACTGAAAAAGAACAAAATTAACCACATTGTTTAGTCACACCAGTTAAACAAACAGCGTACGTCAAATAATTGAAGCTGAATTAAATTAGAGTTTAACTAAAGTGTTGACTATCAAGCAGATCAAACCCAATTAGCAAAGTTTAATGTGTCTTACCCTGGCCAGTGCAAACACTGTTTTTTATATTCATTCTCGTGAGAGACTTAATGGTTTGTTTGTTGTTGTTTCCTTTGCGCAAAGCCTTGTGAACAAACAACGTTTTAACCGATTTGTCGAGGTTAAGGGTAAAAAACCCATTAGGAACAGCCTCATCATCTCTAAAGCTCAGCTTTTCAGGGTGTGCGCCTTCCCAAAGGAAACAATTGGGCTTTAGTCTTTTGAAGATGTCTGTCCAAACGGGATCAACAACCCGTTCATTTACATTAAAATATGTTTGATTCGGCTTTTCCCTGAAGATAACCCGGATTTCTCGTTCCTCAAGCCTTACAAGCGCAAACATCTTAAACAGCAGTAGGTCACTGAAACAAGGCAAAAGCTGCTGAGAGCATTCAGTGTCAATTATCCATAATGCTATATTAATCTAAACAAACCTCCCAAAAGTCTTAGAGTAAATTTCCAAGTTATCGTTTATATGTTAAGAAAGACGCAATTTCTGATGATGTATGTAAAATTATGAAAAACTGTGAAAAAAAAGGCAAGTAACCATAAAATACATGTTTTCCGAACACGCTCTCGCGGTGCGGCTCGTTGGTCTAGGGGTATGATTCTCGCTTAGGGTGCGAGAGGTCCCGGGTTCAAATCCCGGACGAGCCCGTGTTTTTTTTTTTATTATTATAAACTAAGTCTAATTTGATTGTGTATTACTATTACTAGTAAACACATATACAATCGCTAAATAGCGCTCGTGCACTAAAACGCAAATCTATTTTAATCGTACTGTCAGCCGATGCTTATTCAGTTGAGCTGAATGTGCCTCAGTTGCGGAATGCATGTGAATGGTGGCGCTGAGACAGTCCTGCCGGTGCTAATCACTCTAGTCTGATCATCACATGGGTGTGAATATTCACAGGTTCCAGAGCGGTCATATCTCACCGAGACAATCAGAAATAACATATCCCTCATCTTTGCGAGCAGGCAGCTCGACCACTCCACGGAAAGGCGAGAAAAGCTTCCCTTTGATTCGACTCGTCCTTGCATACGATCTGCTGAAATGTGTCGGGACAAACCTGCATCAAGAATAGACTGCTTATTGATCTCGCAATGGGCCATCAGTGGCCGAAACTGCAACTGGAATTTTAATTGATGTGCATGCGAGTGCACGAATTAGTCGGGATTAAGATCAAACAAACCAGTTCTCCTTTCTTTAATGGAACCAGAATAATACAAGTGCCTCCCGGGGCTCCTAATCCGATCAACAAATCCTGCCGTAATCGGAGGCCTAATCAACAGGTTTGTTGTGCTGTAAATAGGCGAGCTCACTGTAAAATTGCTCTAAGTTTTTATATTAATCCACAAATAAGCAAAACGATCACAAACACACTTGTGTGTATTTTTCTTTGCTGGATGCAGTGTGCTTTTCAAAGAGAGGCCGAAAGCCAGACATGGAATCTTTCCATTTAATTTGACCTTTCGTTGACCTGTCCAGATCCAAAAGTCTCAGAATACATTTTCACGCACGATATTCACATTATGACAAATGTACTCTTGGACTAAAAAGTTTTTAATTGAAGAAAATCATATTGAAGAGATCAATCAAGTCAACGTTGATTGTGGAACTGTAAACAAGAGCAACTTCAAGAAGTGATGAGGAACCAAATTCTGTCCAAAATATACCAATGAATAATTGTATAGAAACCTAAAATATTTCTGAATTTACTGTGGACTCGAGTTATATCTCAATTATACATCTCTGTGGTTTAGAAAATCAGTAGACACGGATTTAGCAGTGAGGTGTGAGATGCAGGAAGGAGTCTCATCTAGAAACCGTTCTGTTCACCTGTTTGAAGCAGTCAGGGGGCTTGCGAAGACGAGTCTTTGCTTTCTGTCTCATGCTCTTTGACTTAATTGTCCTAAGATTTCAGACAAAAGGTTAGCACCAAGAGTGTATCCTGTCTTTTGTATTTGTGTGCGTACAATGTAGACAGTAAGACAGAGGAATGTGGAAACAGAGGTGACGAAACCTTCATGTTTGTGAAAGAATGACATTGTAAGGTGTTATTAGCCATTACACCACCCTGCAGACCACTCAACACTGAATACACACACACACGTTTCTGTACTGTAGCTACACAGTATGGAACAGCAATGAAGTCGACATACGTTTAGTGAAATTGATTTGGTTTCTCCACTAAAAGTTTTAACTAACATGAACTCACACTGATTTGATAACTTGAATTAAATTAAGCCAAGAACATCTCTTTATATCACTAACATGCATGCAAATCCTGATGATCATATTTGAATGATATGGCTGAACAAGTTTTTATTGACACTAGGGGGCACTGCACACCAAAACTGGTCCACTTTTTCTGGGAACATAGAAAATTAAACCACTCTTTAAAAACAATCTCTCAAAAACAATTTAATAGGACATAAAAAATTACAAAAAGGCAAAATATCTTATGTACATATATACATTCCCTGTATAGTTTACAAATATACATTATCTTCAGTAAAACAGGACTACATACAGTATACAAATCATTTACCTACAAATACACACTCATATCTAAAACACACACAAACACACCAGAAACAAAAACTAAAACAAGCTGTTGGTTGGACTTGATGTTTAAAGGAAGAAAGAGAGATATAAACCAATCTATCAGAATCACATTCAGACTCTCCTGTGTGTTTTTGGTTTGGATTGTTTTTACATTTCCATGCGGAGACAGAGGGAACATGGAGAGGAAACCTGAGGGCAGATTACCAGCTCCCTTTAGAAAGTTCCAGATAATTCCCACGGTTTTTTATTCCAAAACCTTTGAACACAATAAAGCAGTTTGTTCTCACTGTGAGGATCTTGGATCTGATTCCTATTAACTAAACTACACTTGCATATTTCAGTCTTTCTCTACGACCCATTCAGATCCACGACCCTGAGCTGTCATTCAGGCGCTGGAGAAATTCATGACTTGGGCTGATTCATGACTTCATGATTTTTATCAGTACGTGTTAGAGTCAAAAACAGGCTCAACTGTTCGGAATGGAACATCTTTAGATACTGCGCAGTAAACAATCTTCTGAATAATGCTAGCTGTACTTATGAAAGTATGCCACACTGTACCTCATCACCATCTTAGATGCTATTTTTTAAAATCATATTTTGTATAATTTTATATTTGTCACATCAAATCATGAGGATATTGGTAGTATTTTGCATTGTGGGATACAGTATTCAGCAAGTTTGTGTGTATATACTCTACCGTTCAAAAGTTTGGACTCAACAGAAGTCTGCATTGATTTGATCAGAAATACGGTACAAACATCGATGCTATGAAATATTGGACAATTTAAAAGAAAGCATTTCTATTCTTGTATATTTTAAAATGTATTTTTTTTGATGCTGAATTTCCAGCATCATTACTCCAGTCTTCAGTGTCACATGATCCTTCAGAAATCATTCTAATATGCTGATTTGCTGCTCAGGGAAGATTTGTTCTTACAAATGTTAAACAGTTGTCCTGATTGATATTTTTTATTCAAAAAAATACGATAAATAGGAAGTTCAAAAGAACAGCTTTTATTTGAAATAGAAATCTTTTGCAACATTATAAAATGTATTTACTGTCACTTTTGATCATTTTTGGGTGTCATTGTGAATAAAATTGAATTTAAAAATGATCGACCCCAAACTTTTAAATGGTAGAATATATATTTGTTATACCACATGCGCATACATACTGCAGCAAAAGTAATAGTACAGTAATATTCTATTCCGAACACAGCCAAACTCAGTGCTACATTTACCATAGAGGAGCACGACTGCCCCCTACAGGAGGCATATGGTATTGTATCGCATTTTCAGGATGTCTACGAAGGAAACCATTATGAAGTGTCATTCATTTTAGTGCCTGAACCACTGCCATCATATGCACACACACTCAGTGTTTCATACAGGTAATGTCAGTTAAAGAGGAAAGAACTATGCCCAAAAAAAACAAACAAACAAAAAAAAAAACTGTCAGAACTGTCTTCATGACTTCATATTAAAAATGGGTATCTTGACTGTGTGTGTAAAAGATCAGAGATAACTGAACATAGATATTCTGTTTTATATACATTGCCAACATCAGTGCTTATTATAAAAGAATAGTACACAGGTTCACTATTTATGAAGTGTTGAATGGAATGAAGTGTGTGTCTGTTACGATCGAGTAGGTTGCTATTGGTGCATCAAACACAGAGTATCTCACTGAAATACTCCTCCTTTTGCAGTTCCAGTCACTGCAATCAGTGTAGGTGCACTTCCTCCCTGTGCTAACGCTGGATGGGCAGTGTGTGTGATTGAATCTATACACACACACACACACACAGCAGCTGTGATGGCGCTGAGCACATCCGGTCAACCTGTTCATTCAGGAAGTGCCGGTCACAATGTTCATTCAGTGTCATCTCATTCGTAAATAGACAGTTTGATTATTTGTGTTGAATGTTGTGCTGCTAATGTTTGATGACTAAAAAAAGGGTGCTTCAGTGCTCAGAGAGAATTGGTCTTTTTGTCAGCGTTGGTGATGCTACATAGTCACATTTGTCTGACGCTTGACAGATATGTAGTTAAACCTGTTAGTTCATAAATTGCTGGCTGTAGATTGGGCATGTCAGTGGGGTGGGATATTGAGTCATACTGGCTCAGTTGAGTTCAGTGGGAGTGGTCTGTGAGCTCATTGGCTCACGCACATCTAAAGAGCATGATCTGATCAGGTCGACCTGCGTACCGATGGCCTCAGGTGTGTCCAGCAGCCGGGGCGTCCCCTAGACGGATGCTACCCAGGAAGGTGGTATGGTTGCTCATGGAGATGGAGGTGTCCTCGTACACCATGCGGATGGAGATCCTCTGGCGCGCTCGCAACAAACACACACCCGCGGTGTAGCAGGTGTTGAACTTGCGCTGGCCGGTCTCGATGCTTCGTGTGCAGCGCAAGAACGGAGTCTTATCTACCATCACCTCATAACTTGCTATGTCCGTGAAATTCAGGTAATATACCTGTTGCACACACACACACACACAGAAAGCAAATTGGGATAATGGTTATTGATTTCTTATCATGCTAATGTTGTTAAAATGAATGTTTTTTTATTGTATTTGTATGAATGTATAGTGTATATGTTTGTGTATAAGCAGTAGAGTTAGTCCAGGGACTGTACTCACTTCTACCTGACTATATATAAAGTATGTTCCGTCAAGTAGGACTTCCAGCTCTCCAGAGCGCGAGTGCATTTTAAACACTCTCTGATGGATTGAGATCATTCTCCAATTCTTCAACACACCTTCTGACAAATCTCACAAACAGACACCAGTAAATACTCAATCATCTGTTATGACAGCAGTGACACATAATTAAGACACGTACACAGCAGGGCTCAACTCCAAGGAGTTTTTACACAATTCAACATTTTCACTGACCCTTACGCCAAAAAAGAATAAATAATATAATAATCTCATTAATAATTCTTAATTATTATTTTGAATAATTTAATTTATAATCAGTCTCTTTATTACGATACAAACAGAAAATACAGGAAACATGTACATAAAATGTAAAAAAAAATTCTCGACAAAATTGTTTCTTTAGGCAAAAATCAGTGTTTAGTGTGACCTCCTTGACTTCTTCCATTTTCTCAAAAAAAGAAACTCTGAGAAACTTCAGATTTTGAAAGTTTTCTTGGCCTTCCAGTTCTTTTCCATTCCATTTAGGTTTAATAGAGCCAGGGTCCTGCTATTGCTTAAGTGTAAGGGGAGGTTACTAAATACTTGCCACTTTTAGCCTATAAAGCTGTTTTTTTTTTCAGATTTTTTTTAAATACTGCATACAGATTTAGTGTATTTTCTGTTTATATTTTAATAAAGAGACTGAGAAATAATTAATCATAATAATAATATATATACGCACACACACATAAATAAATTACAATTTAAAATAACTTTTCTTATATAAACATTTTTAGTCATCAAGGTTAAAAATGGTTGTGCTGCTTAATATTTTTGTGTAAAACTGATCATTTTGTTTTCTGGATAATATAATGTTATTATAGAAAGTTCAAAAAACAGCATTTACTTTAAACATAAATCTTTTGTAACATTATAAATGCCTTTACTGTCACTTTTCATCAATAAAAGTATTAATTTCTTTCAACAACAACAACAAATAATAAACAGTAGTGAATTTTCTTCCATCAAATGTTGCATTTGATGTTTTCTCCCATCAAATGTTGGCCCAGTGGGCCATCCTTACAGTTGAACCCTTCGCACAGCCCTTAACAAATTAAAGTCATGCCAACACACAATATCAATAAGTATTTTCAAGCATATGCATGCAGCTGTGTGTATGTAAGGGATCATTATTTAACTCTTACCTTCTTTCACTTGGATAGTGGTTTCCTGACCTTGAAGATGCACCACAGCTGGCTACAGAAACATCACAAACATTAAAAGCACATTTTATATACAGATATTATGCATACTCATTATCATGTTCAAACTGTGTCTGATCTACACATCCAAACATCCTCTTTTTTACTGAGAGAAAGTAGCATGGAGAGATGAGCAGAGCAAGAGATCGCACATACCTGTGTCTCTCTGTGCCTGGTTTTATCAGCGCCACCTATTGACACACAGGGGAAAAGGAATGAGTTGCTTTTGGATGAAAAGCATCTACTAAATGACACATTATTTTGCAATATTTTAAGTTTGAATCGTGTAATCATAATATGCTAAACATTCTTGAATTAACTGTAACTGTGGGAACTGCTTATATCAATGTCTTAACTATGATCTGTTCACACCAAAAAGGATCGCTCTTGATGTGAATGGTACTTTAAAATAGCAGCTTGCTGTGACTGCTTGTAGAGGCAAGTGTCTGTGTTAACCTGAAGGTCCCTGTGGTCCAGGTGGACCTTGTGGTCCAGGTGGCCCTGCAGGTCCAGGAGGGCCAGGTGGGCCAGATGGACCCATCGCGTTACTGCCTGGGATCCCCGGGATCCCTGGAATTCCAGGAGGACCTTGTGGACCAGGTGGGCCTGGAGGTCCAGGAGCGCCAGGGGGCCCTTTCTTGCCTACAGAGATAGAAAGAGAGAGGAATGCAATATCAGTCTGACATAAATTGAAACAGTAAAACACTGATGAGAAACAAAACAAACCACCTCAAACTGCCACTCAATTTTCAAATAACAGTGAAAATGAAATTACCTTTTTTCCGCTCTCCTTTCTTTTTCCCGTTAGTTTCTGGAAAAGGGATAAGAGACAATCAGTTGAAAATGTATCATTTTACGTTCACAATCACAATTGCAACAAAATGTTCCTCCTGAACGTCTGCTTCAGATTGCAGAAAAGATGATTTATTCAAAGAGACTGTTTATTTGCCTCAAAGTAGCTAAACTGATGATGACACTCACATGACCACAGAAAACAACCCCGAGCGTAATTTGTAGGACAATTGCTTCTGCTGGGGCCTACAAATAACACACACAAACATCTAACATTTCAGTACTAAAATGCGCACTGGCCTGTTCTCTCTCTGTGTGTTCGGCCACATGTAAGTATGTGTATGCATGTACTGGATTTTTTGTTTAACTAATTTTCTCACTGAACAACAATCTATAATACAACTGAAGACAATACATTTAGAGACAACAGTCAAACCATATCCTACAAGTGTGTTTGTGTGTGTATGTGAGAATCGAGCACATCCGTAATGAACAAGTTTGACAAAATCCACTGTTTTATAGTTTAAAGTTTTGCCTACACACACACACAGACTCTCAGGAGACAGATCTGTGTTCCTAAGGCCTGAGGTCACTTTTGTGTTTGTGTTGGCTAGTATTCTGGGGCCTTTTTTTTGCAATAAAACTACTTCAACTCATTTAGAAATGACTGCTGCTTTCATTGTGTTGTCTGGTGGGCTTCGCACGCGATATCTCTTTTTCTCAAAACACAGTATATCAAAAGTGAAGAGAAACAACGTGCTGCCTTTAATCTTTTCCTGTAATCTTTTTTCTCATTATATGAAAAACAACAGGAGAGGGGGAGCTCATGTTGGAAGAAAGACCAACATGCATATATATAAAATCAGACATGCACAACAAAAACCAAACATGACATGCATAATAAGCATGCAAAGAACTTGACCTGCCTTCAGTACCTCTATGCAGAAGTCCCTGTGTTCTTTTTAAAACAATCTGGAGTGAACTCAGCAAATAGTTATTTCATGCGCAAACCCTGCATCGTATTCACAAACCACCCGCAATTCAGTTGAACCAGCCACAATTACCAGGTGCAATTAACACGACACTTTTAATGGCCATGGAAAGCAGATGGTTAAAACGGTTAAGAAGTTTTTGTAAAATTCTAGTGATCATGGAAGTGCAATAGCCAGATTAATTATGCATGATTCTGTGCCAACAACACAGTGACACCATGGCCCAGGTGTTTGACAGGTGCCATAATATGCCAACTGTATTATTTTATTACTTAGGTGTATTAGAGTTGCCAGGTTTTCAAAGCTTAAGATAAAAAAACCCCTTGCAAATAAATAAAACATTTTAGTGAATTTCACCCTCACAAATCATGTAGCTTTCTGCGTATGTTTTTGCAAAACCTTTGTTATTACCCACACAATTCTTACTACTTCTCAAAAAATCTCTTCATCAGAAAATGTTTAAATTAAAAGACTACCAGATGTGATGTTAGATTGACAGAGTGAATTAACTCCCTCTGGTGGTGACGGTGAGCTTCAGAGAAGCATCAGGAAAATGGACCATTTTGTAACTTTTGACTCTAATTTTACACATGAATATAGATGCAGCTAAGATAATCTTTTAGTATTTTAATCCATAGTAAGTGCCTTTAACTGTTGAAAAATAAATCCATAAAAATAAAAATCGGTCTGCATGTGTGTGCACGTTTGCACGTTCGTCCAAAGAATTTCAAGGGAGGGTTACTTGACAGTGGGTATGTCTGTGTTTGTTTTAAATGGGAGAAGAAGAAAAAAATGAGCGTTAAAAGTCTTTAATGAATGGAACAAATTAGCATCAAAGACAGACAATATTGGAACCATATTTCACACCAAACATGCAGCTGCACACACAAACACACCGAACACCAGCTGTACATTCACAAAGTGCATGTTTATGAGGCCACAAAGTAAGTGAGTTTGTGTATGTCCATGTGCAAGTGCTTTGACCCATGAATCTGAGAAGTAGGAAGAAAACAGTGTGACTTTTGATCACAAGAATGGATTAGAAATGGCTTCCTTTAAAAAATAATCACGCATGTAGACACAGACGCTTCCACAGTTTGGCACTAGATGGTGTAACTCTTTAATACTCGCCTAACAGTCTGATGGTTTGATTTTTAAACTAAAATCGAATCAATTAACATTTGTTGTCAACATTTCATGGAAATTTAGTTGAACAGAAGAACAACTAAGCCATAAAAATCAACTACAACATGAGCTATGCGTGTGCACGCGGTTCAAAATGAGCTCACGGCGATGAGTGAGGTCTATAGTTTCAAACACACACATTGAGCTGTATGCAATATCCTATATGTCTACATAACAGTATGTTAGAGATTTATTAACATCCATACACTGCTGTCAAATATACAGAGATTTACAGCTCGGCATATTACAGGCATTGTTTCCTGAGTCCATCTGCGGCACACTTGAGTGTGCCATTCGACTAGTGTGTGTAAGAGAATTTAATGTAAAATTCAGTGTTAATTTAGTTGACCGATAAGTCACAGTTGTCGTCAAAAACATTTTTTAAAAAACAGTTTAAGATTACAAAAACTATAACAACAATCTATTGACCTTTTCGTCAAATGAATACGAATGAGATGAAAATGTTAGGGAGGGTCAACTGGGGAGGAGATTCAATCACAATCTCTTTGCGCGCTAGGGAGGTTAGATGCGCACGTTTGAACGGTAATATACCCGGCGGGTTAATAACATACACTTGCTGCACGTTTACATTTGATGTCAAGGAAAACAATACCATTTGGAAACTGTGTGGAGCGATAATTTCTGGGAAAACAAAGAAATTTAAAACACAATACAATAAGGGCTTTTACATCTTATCGTGCTTGAAAGGACAAATACAAAAGAATATATCAAACTGTGAGTATTCAATTAATCAGTAGGTTATGTCTTAAGTGAAAGTAAACAGATGGGAGAAAATCGGATGTGTATCTTTGGATCTTTTGGTGCTTTAGTTCTTAAAGTTACAGAAGCATAAACCTGCTGCTGTCTGAGGCTACATACTTTTTTTCCCCCTTGTCTCAAGAAATATCTGCGTACACACAAAACCACTGAAACAGATTCAAAGCGATGTAGTATAGATGCCAGATCTGTATGTGGCGCTGTAATTCTGCCAGAGAGATGCACTAAAAACGGAGAATAAGACTTGGAGCATGCGCACAAACCTTGTGCGCTGTATACAAACTTTAGTAAAGCTTAGAAATAAAGCTTTATTTTAGTAAAGCTAATAAGCTCGGTAGCTTCTGCAGCACAAACACAAGCATGTAGTGCGCTATTGTTGTTGATATTGCCGTTACGTGACGTAGTGGTGTCTGACTAGGGTCGAGACGTGGGGTAATGACATCATTTCACAAAATATATGGATTGGCTGTACACACGAAAACACAAGGGTGCCATTTGCAGATTTATTCACTGTGGGACCCGGTTTAAAAAAATAGTGGTTTCAGGCTCCCAAAACGCCAGATCCGCCTGGACAAAATGGCAATATGATACAAAAATTTTGCGTATACAGCTAAACACGTCTCCATGTGGACGGGCTCTGAGTCCTTAAATGTTAATTCAAACAACAAAAGAAAAAGAGAAAATCACTCACTGCTCTTGGCTGAGCAACTTTAGTAGCTTTAATAAGAAATAATATTTATTTGTTATTATATTTGTTTCTTATTTACTGACTAGGTTTTACTCGACTAAAATCTTATATTTACTCGACTAAAACTAAAACAATTCAGATGACTAAAACTAAACAGCATTTTTGTCAAAAGACCATGATTAAAACTAAATCAGAATTTGCTGTCAAAATTAACAAACACATACAGAACAATAATCTGAAATATACTGGGTCTAATTCACTAATAAATTGTATAAAATTTTACTTATGTAAATGTGCTTACATAACGCACTCTTAAAGGATTAGTTCACCTTCAAATTTAATTTTCCTGATAATTTACTCACCCCCATGTCATCCAAGATGTTCATGTCTGTCTTTCTTCAGTCAAAAAGAAATGAAGGTTTTTGATGAAAACATTCCAGGACTTTTCTCCTTATAGTGGACTTCAATGGGCACCAAACGGTTGAAGTTATCAAAATTACAGTTATAGTGAAGCTTAGTGTTCTACACGATCCCAAACGAGGAATAAGGGTCTTATCTAGAGAAACCATCACTCATTTTCCAATTATTTTTTTTTTAAATTTTATACATTTTAACCATAAATGCTAATCTTGAACTAGCTTTCTTCTTCTTGTCTATTAGAATTGCGGCAGTGTGGATAGTGCTAAGTGTATTACTGCCCTCCACAGGTTAAAGTTTGAACTAAATTGTCATATACAATATGCTAGTGCAAGTATATAACAATTAGTTTAAACTTTAACCTGTGGAGGGCAGTAATACACTTAGCAGTGTCCACACTGCCGCAATTCTAATAGAGAAGAAGAAAGCTAGTTCAAGATTAGCATTTATGGTTAAAATGATTAACTTTTTTATTTTTTTTTAGAAAATTAGTGATGGTTTCTCTAGATAAGACTCTTATTCTTCGTCTGGTATTGTTTAAAGCCCTTTGAAGCTGCACTGAAACTGTAATTTTGACCTTCAACCATTTGGGCTCCATTGAAGTCCACTATAAAGGAGAAAAATCCTGGAATGTTTTAATCAAAAACCTTAATTTCTTTTCGACTGAAGAGAGAAGGACATCTTGGATGGCATGGGGGTGAGTAAATTATTTTAATTTGAAAGTGAACTAATCCTTTAAGATGCGCAACAAGAGTAAAGCCAATTTTGTTATTCTCAATACCAGTTGGAACACAATAATTGCCTTTTATGTTTATATTGATAACTTGCCAAGATGGGCATTTTGACCAAAAAGGTGCATTTGACTGTTCACACGCGGTCACATTACCACAAGGTAATATAGCACAACTGTCTAGTCATGAAATGGAGCAGTTCAGGACAGTTTATGGTGGTAAAACAATACCAACTCCTCTCAGACTTCTTTTTTGTAATAGTACAATTACAGTAAGTGTTGTCTGCTGACCTCCGCACCACACACACACACACACACACACACACACACACAAAACTAGGCATGTGACGGTATCAAAATTTCATGTTGCGATTAATTGCTGAAGCTTTTATCACGGTATACGGTAAAAAAAAGTGTTGTCATAGTATAACAGGTTTAAGAACTCTTTTTGTAATAACAAAAATAACTCTGAATGTTTAAATACAATAATACAATTTCAAAGAATATAATGTCAAATTTTCAAATAAAGTGCAAAAGAATTAGGCTATAAAGAACAACAGGTTAAACTTTACAATAAGGTCTCATTATTTAATGCATTAACTAAGATATAATCATATAATCATAAGATATAATATAATATAAAGCAATAGCTACGTTTGTTACAGAAAGTATTTATTGTTAATTTTAGTTAAGAAACACAACTGATCATTGTTAGTTTTATCTCAGGTTCATTAAATAAGTTCTTTTGATTTTAGTAATGTTATTAAACAGTAACTAAGAAATTAACTAACTAAGAATAATCAATGCTTTATAAGTATTTTTCATTGTCAGTTTGGTAATAATGAATTAACATGCCATATGTCTCAAAGTTTTACTGAACAATAACAAATGATCAGAACATTTCTAATCATTGGGGCATGTTGTAGTCCAGATTAAAATATATGTTTGAGGCATTTTAAAAACTTCACCAGCGCAGTTGCTTTGTTTATGGGGTTCCCGGGGTAACCGTTGCGTTCTGCTGTTCAATCAGCGCCCTCTGCTGTCAGAGAGTGAACGAATGCCCTTTCATAAGTGCATTTTTCCACACACTCCTTCACTCGTTCCGCCATGTGCTTCTCATGCACGTTGGGATTGTTTACATCTGAGTGCGTGTTCTTTTGACACAGAATACAGCGGTGTTGTGCATTTTATATGGTTGATGGGGAAAGTATTCTTAATTGCATTATAAAAAAATTAATAATTGGTAATAAATTATTTACGGTATTTTGAAATGCCCATGATAACAATACCGAGCATATTCATTATCGTGATATATCGCATTACCGAATATCGGCACAAGTCTACACAAAACTAAATATTATATAAAAGCCCGAATTTGTAGGCTGTGATCTAAAAGAAAAGTTAGATTTCAGCAAAAAGCATCATTAGTTTTGACATGCATGACCAAAATAAAGCTCTTTTAAAATTGATGAACAGTTGAAAAAACTAAAAGTGGACCAAAGAAAGATTTGTTTTATTATTTAAAATATTATTCATGACATTCTACCAATGTGAAATATAAAGTCATAAGGCCATCATATAATTTATTGTATAATTCCTTCCTGATCCACATTCATTTTGTTAACATTAAACTGCATTATATCATATACCGAATTTTATATTGTATGGATCATCAGTAACCTTGCTCTCCAGACATCTGCTTTAGCAGTGGTTGCAATGACATTTGTGTGTGGTATGCGTGCATGTTATCTGTGTTGTGTCGGTATTTGATTTGGCACATGACGCACACAGGTGCAAAAGCTGAAACAGTAGAACTCCCGATCAGAGCCAGTCACTGCACAGCCATAATCAAAGCCAAAACCACCTGCCAATCAAACCGCTGCCAACTGGAGCCAATCATGGCTGTGGAAAGAGGAGTAGGTAACCAAAGCTGGAGTCGGCAAATGAGAAAGAGAGAGAGGTGCAATATCGGTTTGTTAGAAGCTACTAGAATGGAAAAAGGAGAGGGATTTCACATATAAACTACTGGTGTGCGCAGCATAGCCCAATAATGAGTAAGATGGAAGGAATGAACGAGGGGGAAAGAGAGCGAGTGAGAGGTAGCGTGATCAAATGAAGGAAATGCATCTCGTTCTGAACTCTAAACCACATCAAAGAGAAATTCTGGCAATCTCACAGGCTTTATACTCACATACACACGTATACACATACATACACACACACTTAATATAAGCTCTAAATTTCATGAATACCAACACACACAAAAGAGGGTTTTTTTACCTGAACGTTTGGTACGATGAATGACTCTCTCCAGCCCTCTTGTGTGTTCATCCCTCCATCTGCTCTGTGAAGATGAAGGAATACATTTTTTTTTAAATACAGTGCAGAAGAATAAAATTAATTCATGGAGCCTTTTCAAAGCATTTTACATTTTAACTCCAGCTTGAGTTTGAGCCAAGACATGATCAATGAAACTAATCCACTTCTTCATAAAAACTATAACTACACACACACACCTCTGCTGAAAGACAACACATAATGAACAATGTGTGTGTGTGTGTGTTGAGAAACCCTGTGGATTTACAGCAGTAAGACATTCCATTTGGATGATCTATCACACAAACAAAATCACATAAACGTAATGAATTATTTAGAAAGGAAATACTTTTCTTATCATTATCTCACATATGACCAGAGTAATAGCGCTGCATGGCTACAACGCGCACACACACACACACAGAAAGAAAAAGAGATTTTTACTGAATTGATGAGGTTATTGTGCTCTGAAGAGTAAAAACTCGCTGTTCCTTTGCTTCCTTCTTTTTTTTCCTTCCTTTGTTAATTTCTTTTTCATTTTCCCATCCTATCATCTTTATATTCATTCTTTCCTTCCTTTCATCTTTTTATTCATATTTTCTTTTTCTGTTCTTTTCCCTTTCTTCTTTCCTTCCATTCCTTGCCATTCCTTCCTTCCATTTTCTGTATTTCCTTTCCTCTATTTTTCTTTTATCCTTCTTTCTTTCCATTTTTCCTTCCTTTCTACTTTCCATTCTTTCCTTGTTGGCTTTCCATAATTTTTATACTGTACAAACTGTATGTTCTGTCCCCTAACCCTACCCTAAACCTAACCATCACAGAAAACTTTCTGCATTTAATTAAAAAAAAAAAAAAAAAGCACAACAATTTAGTATGATTTATAAGCCGTTTTCCTCATGGGGACCAAAAGGAATGTCAAGGACTAGAATTTTGGATATTGCCATACCTGATACCTGGACCCCACACACACACACACCTTATAATATATCTTATTTTCAGGGATAACTATCAGGTCAGGATACTTCAGGACAGTCTGGAGTTCCCATGTGTGTTTATAATGAAAAGTTGAGAGAAGAGAAACTCTGGGTCAGATGCAGTAGCACATATCCATGTCTGTGTCAGTACGACAGAGAACATAACCCTGCTGTGCTTCACAGTAGAGTCATGTTACAAGACCTAGACTGCCATTGTCATCTTCATTGCAGGATTGTTGAAGGGAAAGGAGCCTGAATTCACACACACAGACTCATAGAGCGGGGTTAGCGGGGTCATGCAGCTGTGTATGGGTAAAATTCATGTTATTTATGTGATTAGAGAAGCCACTAAATCACAGAGTTCAGCCCCAGAGTGCATTGGTGTCATGTGTATTCACATATCCATCTAAAACATTGAAGTGCGAGCAAGAACATGAGTATGTGTGTGTTTTTACCAGTAAGATGACACTTTTAGATCTGTAAACACCTTGCTGTGTTTTTTAATCCACTGTGTGTTTGAAATCGGACACTGTAGGCCCGTCTTCCTGCCAGAGGATGTTCCAGCCTTTGGACATGATGTTCTGGCTCAGAGTCTCTATGTGTGTGTGTGTGTGAGGGAGCATTCAAAACATTTCTCCAAGCTCACAATGATCTGCTCATTTACAATTATGATCAGCAACAAAAGAAGGTGAGTACGCAGGTTTAATTACAGGTACTTTAGGGACCAAACGGACCCTAGAAGTTAGCCAAATCTGACAAAATCTGCCTTTGGAGACAATCAATTCACCATCCTAACTAAAAGGGATTTAAATAATGTGTTTCTAATATTAAATATGCTAAATGTTTTCTTTTAGAAGAATGGTTTGGGTTAGTCTGCAGTAATTAAAATTAGCTTTAAATATAAACAATAGAAGTCTATTGTATGTCCTCATTTAGCAAGACGTGTGTGTGTGTGAGAAACAGATCTGTGCAGTCTAGACCCTGTAACTCGACTCTAGTGTGAGACATCTCATCTGTCTCTTTTACAACACACACACACACACACACACACACACACACACACACACACACACACACACACACACACACACACACACACACACACACACACACACACACACACACACACACACACACACACACACACACACTAAAGGAAACATTGTACACTTTTTCAACTGCGCACCAATTTCTTTCTCTCTTTAAGGTCATTACAAACTTTGTGTAACTGCAATATTACAAGAGATGCACAGTGGGATTATTTATAAGGTAACACTTTACAAAAAAGTTCAATTTGTTCACATTAGTTAATGTATAAGTTATCATGAACTAAGAATGAACAATCCATTCATAGCACTACAAACTGTTCAAACATTTGTGGGCAATGAGATTTTTTTTTTTTTAAAAGAAATTAATACTTTTATTCAGCAAGGATGATCCAAAATCGATCAAACGTTACAGTAAAAACATTTACAATATTACAAAAGATTGCAAATAAATGCTGTTCTTTTGAATTTTCAATCCATTATATAATCCATAAACATTCAAAACACGCATCACAGCTTCCACAAAAATATTAAGCAGCACAGCCGTTTTCATCATTTGTAATAATAAGAATAATAATTTCCTGACCACCAAATCAGCATATTAGAATGATTTCTGAAGGATCATGTGCTGAAAATGCAGCTTCGAGAATAATGCATCACAAGAATAAATTAAATTTTAAAATGTGTTACAATAAAAAAAAATATTTTTAAATTGATAAAATTGTAATTAAAAAAATCAAAATCTTACGACTTCAATCTTTTAAGTGGTAGTGTACCAAATGCATTAACTAATACAAATGAATGGAACCTTATTGGAAAGTGTTACCAAAACACACTAGAGGACACAAGTTAGAGAGAGAGATATTTGTCTTTTCGACCACCCACAACCTGATTGGTCAAATGCTCCATCAAGCTAAAATTGCTTCCCTCAAACGTGTGTCCGCATGTGTGTACATTTCTTCATGCTTGTAAAACATGAGATTGTGAACAGATAAACGCTGCTGCATGATGAATACGTGCATGTGATTAGTTTGTCAGTTGTCACCGAGGACAGATACACTCACACCCTCATACGTACACGTGTGTAGACTCACACATACACATGTGTTGCTCTGAAACAATATTTATAGTTAGGGTACACGCTGTATGAGGCCTAATTTATTCTGTTTGAATTGTATGACATTGCGTGTTGAAGAAGTTGTGTATGTGTGTGGTCTGAGCTAACAGTAGCATCTATTCCACTCATACTTATTTTGACATTTTCCATTCTTTCCGCTGACAGCCAGTGAAAAACAACCTTTTTAATCAGACTGACCACACACACATACTTGCAACACAAACACAGCACAATACAAGAAAGCATGTGTGTATCACATTAATACACTGCACTTTATTTACATTTTCCTTGTTTTTCTGAAACATTAGGGGCCTTTTTTTTCTTCTTCAAAATTTTCCCTCTATGCAAACAGTTTTAACCTGCTGTTGACCTGTTCTGACAGAAGAAAAAAAAAAAAAAATCTCACATTCTAACACTTCTCACAATGTAATGTGACTACTTATTGTGTTATTTGTGTCAAACCAGAGTTTATTTCCACTCTTCTGCTTAACCCAAAGTGATAAGTGACCAGCAGGGGCTATTAACTACCATCGCTGCAGAAAATACTAAATATTTGATTTGAATTTTGGCTTGTATACCAACACTTTTTGTGAATGCAAATCCACTGTGTTCATTTTTTTTCAGTTTTACACAATTCCAAAATATATGTGGTTATTACAGGTTATTACATAAAGCCTGTGAGTGGTTCACAGATGCACACTTGAGTTTAGAAAGCCATTTTCACTCCAAGCAACCAAATTGAACTTGATGTCAAATGGACTCGGATCCAAACAAAAGATCTATTATAAAAAGCTCTCAATTATTGTGTTTTTAGTAGTGTTAATTTCATTAACGACATTATGACAAAATAAGTGCGTTTTACCATGACTAAGACGATGACAAGGCGGCAGTAAAGTCATTAAACGAAAACTCTGACTATATCAACATGCAATATCGTTAATGAAAAAGATGAGACTAAAATGTAGTTAATTTTTTTTTAACCAAAATCTTTTCATTTTTGTTGAAAAAAATAAAATAAAAAATGATGACAAAATATTACAGACGGCTGTACAAGCCTCTTCTACGAGTGTTTATGTATGCGGTTGCCAGACTTTTGCATCTTTGCAATCTGGCAGCCATGCAGAACTGCACTTTCTACACTGCAGAAGTTACCCCCATAGATGATTTGAAAAAAAGAAAAAACCCACCGAAAACACAGACAAACAAGCCAGAGTTTAGTGATCTCCATATGAGATATTCTGCTTAAATTAAATTGTGTTCTGTCACAAGTCACTTGTGCTGTTTGCTGCGACTAAATCTGCGATCAAAGCTTCTCAGTGATGAACTATAACATGGATCTCGACTGTATTGTTATCATGATTTTCTTTATCAATTTGGCATGTTTAAATTTTGACTCTGACATTTAATATCTTACATTTTTCTTTGTGCCTTCGTGTTCCATGATGTGTAAATGTATGTCTGTTACTTTTTTTTTCTCCGTCATGTGATCCTTGATTAATCACCTGTTACTATAAAGGCTTGTTAGGTAAATGTTTTTACTTGTCTGATGAAGAGCCTGCATGCTCGAAACGTAACCCGGTGTGAGTCTTATATTAAAAATTTTCGCTTATTTTTTGGAGCTTTGGTGTGCCGACTGTTTTTCATTCATTTTTTTGGTCGAGCACCCATTTTTGAGCATATTTTTGAGCAATATATAATTTTGAGCAAAATAATCATTATTATAATTTAACCATTACGCAGCATGACGAAAATGTGACTAAGTTTTAAATGACTAAAACTAGACAGAAAACCAGAAAACTTGACTTAGGGGTGTGCGATACATATCGTCTACAATAATATCATAATTGTTGTTTTAATGATGTGCAATCTGACATTATCGAGTATGTCCCTCATTTGGCAAAAAGCAAACAAAAACACGCATATAGAGTGCATACACGGTGTGATATAGCCTTATTAAAAATGCCCCTGTATGAGTATTTGTCTTTGATATAGTTAAGCAATCACACAAAGAGTGTTTAAACTTATTGGAAAATTGAATTTCCGTCACTGCTGCGAACTAAACACTGCACAAAATATGAATAACAAAAACTTTAGGAGTCAGCTGTCCATGGCAGTCCCAAACCAGCACAATAACACACTCAGCAAAATATTGTCTGGTCATCCTTATTGATAAAATCCCATTAAATATTGAGATTTTTTGTCAATATCGCACACCCCTAACTTGAATAAACAAAAATAGGACAAGGTTCACCAAATAAGCAAAAAAAAAACTAAACAGGACTGAGACAAAGACTAAATTTAAAAAATAGCTGACAAAATTTGTTTTTAGCGGTGCAAGCTTGTTTTTGCAAATCATGTCAATTATCACTAAAGTGGTGAAACCCTCAGAGATCGAATAGTCAAACCCCACAAGATACCAGATGTACAATAAATGACATTAAAATATTTCAATAAACCATCCACATATTGTTAATTGCCCATTAACATGAATTAAACACTGATGGGCAGAGATCTGTTGACAGAATTGCGTGATAAATCCTGAATGTTCTAGAAGAAGAAGGGAAAAATGTCAGGATGGATTAAGATGTTTGATAGTTTGACATTATGACCCAATCACAGAGCAAGACAGCACTCGCTTTGAGCAGATGTTCTCATTGTTGAGAATGACCGCAGTCCTCCTGGACCAATGAAGCTCACTTGACATCATACAATTAAACTCCTACTGAGAGATGCAATCCTCTAGAGATGCACACACTTAAGTGTGTGTATGAAATGTGTATGTAAGTGTAATGCTAAATCAAAGTGTAATCAAATAATTTGATTGCATGCGAAGACGTTTCGTTGACATGGGCAGAAGAGACATATGCCTAGATTTAACTGGAGAAACTGACAGACTGCAGTGGTTGTTTAGTGGTTAAGGATCTGGGCCTCTAGCTGAAAGTTTGGAAGATGTATTCCAGGAAATGGAGAGCTTCTGAGATCACAGCCAGCCATTACAATATTGTGAGAGGCAGTTAATCCTACGTTGCTCCAGGGAGACCATCTCACGACCGGTCAATCATAAATCACACGTCATTACCATCATTAGACAATCATTTGGAGATATTTAAGCCAAGAGTTTAATAATAAAAATTACATATCCCATTTTCAGCGGAGCACAAAATCTTCCAGCACTTCTAGCTTCCAGCACATGACATTTAAAATGTACAAACAACAGACCAAGCACTATAGCCATCTGAAAGCATGTGGGGTGAATTCAGGTAGTAAATCAGGCAGGAATCCCAAAAATTGGCCCAATTTATCAGAATTAACCTGAAACACCACGTGTAATTTTGAGAGGCTGAATTTTCAAAAGTAAAAGAGGATTATAGAAGGAGGTGTTAATAATGTGATGCTCATTTTCTTTTCTTTTTTTTACAGCTCTATCAATTTATTCAAAAATGCATACAAAAAGCTATTTATACATACAATGACTATGATGAAACTGTTATATAATGTCTTTAATTTCTTAATTAAAATTAATTTATTATTAATTTTTTTTTTTTTTTTAGCCACAAAAATTTCAGATACAACTATTATTGTTGACACACAATAATAACGTACATTGTTACATCTAGAGTGTTCAGATGATGCTATGGTTCATTAACGTGAAACAAATGGCTTTAAACTAGTTCAATGACGTTCTAAAAGGGTTTAAAAGAAAGGGCTCTAGTAGAGTTTGAGCAAAGTATGTCAAGGTTGTCGAACAGTTTATGTCAGGTTGCGAATGAGAGACCTTCACAACAGTTAATGATGTCACTCCCTCGGTGGAGGGATCTTTTTACCGTGGCAATCTGATTACAGCTCTGCTTGCTTTGGCTAAAGAGCACATCAGAAATCAAATGTTCTCTGGCAAGAGTTATATTTTCTCAAACACACACACACAAAGTGTGTCTCCGAGCACACAATACTGAGTGGCAGGTCAGAGCGGTGTTTGACCTGATAGGAATGTGGACTTGAGTTTGGTACAGGACAACTTCTCAAGTAAAGCACACACACTTTCATCGTATAATGTGTGGCTTGAATGTGCAAGTATGTCATTTCTCAATATGCTAACATTGGTTACAATGGCTTATAACAACAATTACAACAATGGTTAAAATGGCTGGCGGTTTTATAAAACACACACATAAAGGAAAAGTGCCAGACCTTATGTGACAGTGGTCTCAACATGTTCTCACCTCATAAGCGGTGAGTTTCTCCAGTTAGAGGCCAGTGTGACACACACAGCATGGACAGCTGGATGTGGCTTTTTACTCATACAGCTGGAGCCCATCTGGGACCAACACTGGAAGAGATGTGCGTACACACTCACAAACACAGACACAAAAGATGCAAAGAGTGATAAACTCTAACTGGCCTCTTCATCAATAGGCCCTTTTCTTCTCCTCTCCTGTTATATCCTCATGTCACCTCGTTTTCCTCCAGGAGGAATGCTCTTATTATTATTATGATGAAGATAAAATAACCTGATAGTCTATTAATATGATTTTATTCATAGGTTTAAAATCCAAACTATGAGCTAACCTTTGGAGAAATCTGGATAGAAGTACAAAAATGGAAACACAAGAAAACCTTCTGATGACCTACTTGCTCTTCGGTCTGCAGATTTCAGTGCTGAAGCTGATCAAAGCATGTGTTCTTGCTTTGATACTGCTGTTAGTGTTGGATTCATTTCCCTCTGTCTTTTCATCTATTATTGCTCTATTTCATGTTACATCCCGTGGGAGAAAAAAGCATTATATCATCATTCCATCATGCAAATAATAAAATAAAATATAAAAAAACATTAATCTCCAATGCAAGACGATCACTATAAATGTGTCATGGACATGGCGATGATAGCTTGACACAAATGAAAAGTTGGCAAGACGATAAGAGATCACATCAGAATGTTGACTGATTTTTTTAAAAAAGTTACAATGCATTAAATACAAAAAATATGCTCCATTTTTCATTCAAAATATAAATTCTGGTGATTTTAGGGTGAAATATATTTTAAGGCTGGGAATCTATACATATTTCCGGATTCAATTTGGATTCACAAACTCTTGATTCAATTATATATTTCAATTCCAAAGTAGAGAAGGATTCATCAGACTAATTGAAACAGTAACTCCTAAGTTTGTGAGTAATTCATAAAGAGTCATTTGTTCATGAATCAGACTGTATGCTTTTGATGCACTCAAAATAATTAGTTCATAAGTGTCATTTGTTCGGGAATCGAATGACAGATTTTTGCATTGTTGATTACTACGCATGGCTCGCAATCACAAGGACAAATTAAAAAAAAGATGCATTTTCTTTCATTTTTTATGGCACATGTCCAGGCAAAAAATGACTGCTTTTGCCATGAGCGGTGAGGGAAACACTGGCATAGATTTACCAATAAAAAAAACTATTGAGAGTGGATCTCCAGAGGAAGTCCTGTAGTTTCACTCCCCTTACATACACAGTTCAGTGGACACTCACCAATGAACTTAAAAGCAAGTTTTAAAAGCAACATCCTAAACATTGAACAACACACCTACACGTAACCAAAACAATTCTTGATATGAACAGTATGCTCACATTCACACTTAGGCGCATACACTTCAGCCTAGGCAGAAGATCAGTCTCCAATTTCCTTTCTGACAAGAAAAAACACCAAATAAATTAAACAAAAGCTATGAAAACACACAACTTCAATTAGAGCTATATTCAGCAGGAGCAAATGATTCAACTGTTATGACTCAGAGGACAGATGCAAGAGGGAAAGAGATAAAGAGACAGAAAGAGACTGGAAGATGTAAAGAGCTGTTTTGAAGATGTAGTCAACAAACTGACATAGCTGCCGATTCTGAAAAACACCCATCTTGCTCAAATTCACACACACAAACATGAGAAGACGGATGCTTTGGGTTCCACTGATATTGTTGGAAATAAATATACATTTACTCACATTACACACTCTTACAAAGCATTCTCGTACAGTACAGCGAAACAAACTACACAAAAGATTTATTACTGGGCTGCATATTTGTGGCCAACCAAATATCAGAGTTCATAACACAGTAACAAAGGAATAAGAGGAATAGCTATTATGCCCTGTATTACAGTAAACAGACCAATATCCAATTTGAAGAAATCTGTTCTTCTAAAAAAAAATACCACTCAGCAGACATTTGTGGTTCTGCAAATACTGTTACAAAGTAAAATAGAGCTGACTGAAAACTAATGGCTTGGTCCTTATATACAACCCATTTTCCTTATTATACAACCCATATCCAGAAACTGTAATTCGGCACAGTTAACATCACAAAAACGAACTGAAATAAATCACTCCATTGGATGAGCCAGAAGTTGACACATTAAACCACTCGCACAAACAGAGCAATGTCTGAAAAGGCCACAGAGCCACAGTGTTTACACTTTTCGGGAAGTCACCCTTGGAGTTGTCTCTGTATATTATGCCGGGATAGTAGAAAGCATGTTAACAGAAAAAAATTTACACAAAGCAAAACTGCAACAGAGTCTCATAATCGTTATCTAGTTATCAAAATGCCAAAACAACAAGATATGAGTTGACTTGTACAACTTTTGCTCCCAATCCAATCTAATCAACTGAGACAATTTCAAATAAATGCAGAAAAAGCGTACCGATCAGTGAAAAAATGTGATTAATGCATTCCATATACAGGTGGTCATATAATTAGAATATCATCAAAAAGTATTTTTTTTTATTGTAAATTATTTTTAAAAACGAAACTTTCATATATTCTAGATTCCCTACATGTAAAGTAAAACATTTCAAAAGTTTTTTGTTTAAATTTTGATGATTAGAGCGTACAGCTCATGAAAGTCCAAAATCCAGTATCTCAAAATATTAGAATATTTGCTAAGATCAATCAAAAAATGGATTTGCAAAACAGAAAAGTTCAAGTTCTTTAAAGTATGTTCATTTGTGCACACAATACTTGGTCTTCAGCACATATTACAGCAAATGACTTGCTCATAGCACAAATTACAGCATCAGTGAAGTGTGGCATGGAAGTGATCAGCCTGTGGCACTGCTGAGGCACTATTGAGCCTTCAGATCATCTGTATATTGTTGGATCGACTGTTTCTCATCTTTCTCTTGAAAATATGCCATAGATTCAGGTCAGTCATGTTGGCTGGCCAATAAAGCACAGTAATATCATGGTCAGCAAACCACTTGGAAGTGGTTTTTGCACTGTGGGCAGGTGCTAAAGTCCTGCTGGAAAAGGAAATCAGCATCTCCATAAAGCTTGCCAGCAGATTGAAGCATAAAGTGCTCCAAAATCTCCTGGAATATGGCTGCATTGACTTTGCACTTGATAAAACACAAATGGACCAACACCAGCAGATGTCACGGCCCCCTAAATCATTACTAACTTCAGAAACTTCCCACTAGACTTCAAGCAGCTTGGATTCTGTGCCTGTCCAGTCTTCCTTCAGACTCTGGGACCAAGATTTCAACATGAAATGCAAAATGTACTTTTATCTGAAAAGAGGACTTTCGACCACTGTTCACTGTCCAGTTCTTTTTCTCCTTAGCCCAGGTAAGATGCTTCTGACGTTGTTTCTGTTTCAGAAGTGGCTTGGTTGTCCTTTTCCTGAAGATGTCTGAGTGTGGTGACTCTTGATGTGCTGACTCCGGCTTCATTCTACTCATTGTGAAGCTCTCCCAAGTGTTTGAATCGGCTTTACTTGACAGTATTCTCAAGCTTGCAGTCATCCCTGTTGCTTTTGCACCTTTGCCTACCAAATTTCTTCCTTCCAGTCAACTTTGCATTCAATATGCTTTGATACATCACTCTGTATACAGCCACCCCATTCAGTAATGACCTTCTGTCACTTACTCTCTTTGTGGAGGGTGTCAATGATCGTCTCCTGGACCATTGCCAAGTCAGCAGTCTTCCCCATTAGCGTGGTTTCAAAGAACAAGAGACCCACAATTTATACTCTAGGGATGGTCATTTAATGAAACACAAATGTATATATTGTAATATTTTGAGATACTGGATTTTGGACTTTCATTAGCTGTACGCTCTAATCAACAAATAAAAAAAATAATTTTTTTTTTGAAATGTCTTACTTTACATGTAGGGAATCTAGAATATATGAAAGTTTCATTTTTTAAAATAATTTACAATAAAAAAAAAAAAAAGAACTTTTTTCACGATATTCTAATTAAATGACCAGCACCTTTATATGCAAAACAAAACACAGATTTGTTTCAATAGCCTATTGGTTCCAGTATATCAGACACACCCTCTCCTTCATATCACATTGCATATCACTTGCAGTCTGATTGTTTGGGCACAAAAGCCCTGCACAAAAATAAAAATTTTGTTATTGTTTACGTGCCCTTACATGTCAGTTATTTTGCTGAATGCCCTGGCAACTTTTTTCCCATAAGTGAGTACCCTGTCATTTAACCTAGTTTCCCTGTGTTGTATTGATTAGTCATTCTATTCACCCGTCATCCAATTAATTATCTTATTTGTTCCTCGTTTGCTTTAGTATTTATAGCACTGTGCTTCCTGAGTTCCTTTGTCCGGTCTACGTTAATGCTGAGGTGTGTGTGACCCATTTTCCAGCGTGTACCTGAGTGAGGTCTATATTAAAGACCGTTTCCTTCGTCTTTGTGAGCTTTATACTACAACTACTCAAATTTGTATTCTTCATTATATTTTTAACCTAGTGAGAAACACCTCCAGTTTAATCTAAAGGCTAATTCACACTGCACCAACAGACACTGACCAAAGACAACAAACACTTTGACGGATCAGTGTCTTACCCCGTCTGAGTGTGTTGGTGTTGTCTGGAATGTCTGAGAAGTGATGCAGTGTAATCTGGTGACTGTCACTGTTGGTTGGTGTCTGTCAGAGCAGTGTCAATTGGCCTCAAGAAGATCTTGCTTATACCAAAGACTTCTTTGTCCTTTTGGAGACCAAGATTGTATTAACATATCTGTATCTGGGTGATTTGATCAAAGTCGATCTGAGTAATTTTAAATATCAGTGAAATTTCACAATTATCAATACTTCAGCAAAAACTAATACTACATTAACTAATGTAAGAACACGTCCTTAAAACAATTACATAAAACAAGTCAGCAATACTACGGAAGCCCTAAACGGCCATGGATTATTATTTTTTCTATCTTGTTTTGTCGTGATCATGACTTATTTTCTTGTGATCTCAGGAAAACAAAAGTTGTTTTGTCGTGATCACGACTAATCTCTGCTCTAAATTACACAAATGTGCCAACAGGTGGCAGTATATTACCAAATATAACTGATGATGTGCTGTAAATGTCCACTTTACTGTATTAGTTCAAATTGGCTCAGATTGTACGAGTTTTGGACAGAGATTTTATGTGATTACTTTATTTTGTGCAGTATTGTGTGCGTTGTGTGTGTGTTATATATCTTTAAGATGCTATTTTAATCATCGCAGTTTCACTGTTCGTTTACCTCACTATGTCACTCAATGTATATTGGTAAGAAATATGATTTATAGCCCATGTCATTTAATTCAGTGATAGTGTGTAACCTATTGCATTTTCTACATTTCTTTGTAGGAAACAACACACATAAATGCACTTCTCAAATAGCATCCCAAGATTGTTTTAGCCTATATCAACTGGATTAGTTTTGCACCTCTTTTTAATGGAAGATAGGAGGAAGATGCACATGATATCACAGCCTATCCTACATGACAAATAAAAATAACAAACACATTATGTAATATAATTTTGATTCAAATGAGTGAGGAAAATAAAGTGGGTTTAATCTAAAAGTTTTTAGAATTATAGAATAATCTGGCATCTTTCTGAAGGCACTCTGCACTTGAGATGTTGAATGCTCTGTTGATTATTAAACATGTTAATTACACAAACAAAAGGTTAAGCGTACATTTATTGAAAAGTGATTGATTAGCCTATATGTATTTATTTATTGTAAACTTTATTATTAAGTGAAGTAAACATTTAAACCGAAATATCCACAAGATATCAGATGAACGTGAAAGTTAGTTACTATAGCAACAGCTGAATCCGGGTACAGTGTGTTTCAGAATCAATCATTGTAAAAAGAACTTTTATGTCGTCATCACAAGAAAACAAATTGTGTTATATCGAGCAGATTTATATACTTACACATGAAATTTGAACACCGACTGTAATCGCAGACTGAACGCAACTGGCTCTGACTGGACGCGTTTGAGCACGATCAGTCATAAGTATCAATTTACATTCATAATCGGCCTTACAATCGTTAGGCGTGTCCCCGGCTTAATGTGAGTACTGGAATCTTTTTGACAAAACGCACTGTAGAAGCAGTCATCCCTGCTCCTGCTTCTATATACAGATCTCGTAATGGAATCCTCTGAGACCTCCGCTAAACTTGAGCAACCTCTAAAAACTGTTACACCCTCCCATGAATATTGCCAAATGAGTGCAGAATGTGCTCCAGAGGTTGCAATCAGATCAGGCCTTGACATTAGACAAGATTTTTGGATTCACAAAGAAGCGTCCCAGTGAGGTTTATGTGTGAACACTGTAAAACATCAAATCATGAGCAATCCCAGAGTGAAGACAGAATCTAAGTGTGAATCTAGAAATGTGACACGGTCAACTAGCAGCCTTACGCAATCCGCACACTCTCAAATTGGGTTAGTTCATCCGTCATTGCTGAATAAATCAAATCAAATTTGTCCTTCTCAGCATTGGCACATTTGTTTGATATCTAGAGATGGCAAGTGATCAATGTTTCAACAAAACCACAAATGAGTGTGTGTGTAGTCATAAGCCCATTTCGTCCTATAACTTTGTCTCATCCCTGCGCAGTCAGGCTATTTCTGCTTGTCATCACTGTAGCTAAGCGACAACTGTTTCAGTGAGCATAAGTGTGTGCATACGAGTTTGTATGTGCTTGCATACAAGTATTTGCCCTCTTAAATAAAACCAGACCCTGGGCTCCATTTCCTCTCTATCTCTCTCTCATTCTCAAACACATACTCCAAGGGTCGTGTGTCTGGTGCCATAAGTGGTTTGTAAAGTGAGGCGTTCCCGTTTGTCTGAAGTGTCCTGAGTGTTTGGAAGGATTAATACCAGCTGATGAACAGAATACAGCAGAAAAATGAACAGCTGCAGAGGAAGAGAGAGAGAGAGAAAAATCAAGGACAGCTCAAAGAAGTCGGTTCTGTCATCTGTTAGTCTTCACCTCTGAGCCTCATCTAAACCTCTCTGGATAGCGGGTACATGGTCTGTTTCAAGCTGAATCAATACCACACCACAAAACTACACACGCCACAGTATACAAACATGCACATATGCTAATACAAACTATTACATATGTACACACACATGCACACCATTCTACACCAACTACTCTAACAGATTTGCTCTTTACCAACCACTTAACCATAGCCACACTCACTCACTTCCCCCAACAAACAACATGAGACAGTGTTGTTAGTGTACCCAGTAGGGCTGTAGTCAACCAAAGAAATGCTTAGTCGACCAAAGTCCTGTCCTGCGCAACGATCCGTCGACTAAAAAAAAAAAAAAAAAAAAAAAGACTTTTTTGATTGAACATTTATTAAACAATTATAATAGAGCATTTATAAAACAACAACGAAAAACATCAATAATACATAAAACTATAATAATAATACAATTCTTTGGAAATTAGGTTATTTTTTAAACTGCAAAGTGAGGAGTTCTGTCCTAGGTCTATAGTGACCGTCACAATCGCGCACCTGACCACACCACACGCTACAAAAAATATAACTGCTAAAACTGCCAAATAATGAAAAATCCTAACAAAAGCTCTCGATTATACAGGCTGTATATTCTTCTTTACTTTCAAAGCTATGGGTTAACTTTTGTCCAAACGATCCAGGCGTTTTAAAACAAACACAAACAAACGCCTGTGGCATGGCCTGTGGATGCGCCTAGTACATAACCAATAAAATATATAAACTTTTCGACATTAGACATAGCAAAGCTGTCTGACACATTTATATCTCGCTTACCGCTTTTAGGTGATCGGTCATATTGGTCGTTGAGCTATGGTAAGTTAGCTTTAGGCTGCATAGCTTGCACTCCAGTCTTGTCGTATTTTTTTGTAAAATGCAGCCGAACAAAAGATTTACATTTCTTGGACATTTTTTCGACTAAAGCCCAAAACAAGTAGCGTTCTAACTGAATGAACTACCTATATTCCTTAAGGAGCGCGAAGCAGCAGTGCAGCCAGCCACAGGTGCGGTTCCCGAGTGTTCACGTGGTGCGCTTAACTACGGCGCCGTTATAAAATAGCCTAAATTAAAGCATTTAAAGTTTGGTATAAAACATAGGCTAATTATATTTAGAATACAGTAATATATAACTGCTAATAAAAGGAATAAATATCAAGGAGTAAATCAATGAAAATTTCTTTATTGGTAAAAAACAAAAAAAACAAAAAAATTTGCAACTGGTCGACCAATGAGAATGTCAGTCGACCAAAACGGCATCGACCGATTAGTCGACTAAACGACTAAAGTTGACAGCCCTAGTACCCAGACTGAACAAGGGCTACTTAATGGATTTTTGGGGTATAATTCCGGGAATTCTGCAGAATGCACTTAAAATTGACTGTACTCATACTGGTAGCTGAAAGCATAATCATATTATCCAAAATATTTAATTAACAAACATGCAAGGGAGTCTGCAGAGTTCTGCAGGCACAGATCCCACGTGTGGCCTGGTCATCGGTAACAAACTCTTGCGGCTTGGACTACGCACACAGATTTATACGCATACATCACAAATATTTATGCCGAACTTAAGACGGGAAACATGTAAGCAAGAGATCACAGAGGCCTTCACATATTTTTCAAGGATTACACGTCTCAGCGTGTGTGTTGTGCTGTTGTTTGCAAACCATGACAGCTTCAAACAAAAGGCTTGGCTCATCAAGCACACAGAAGAAAGAATGTTCCTCTTTCTCACTCCCATTTTTGTTTTTCCTCAATCGTTCTCGCATTATTTCTCTCCTCTGATACCTTTTTCTCCATATTCATCCTTCTCATTCTCATGTTTGTTGCATGAGTCACTAGAGCTGGCTTAAAACTAAAGAAATATTAACCTTTGTGTAACACTGAAATTCTAGTATATATATACACACAGATGAGGTCTCATAACGAATTCATGAGTAATGGTTGTTTTAGTATTAACAGATATGGTAACAATACTGTACAGAGCAAATAACTTTCATTATACTCCAGCGAGCATAAAACAGTTCACCTTTCTATACAATGTTATTTTATTACAATCCATCCATAGCCATTTACATCTTGAAGTGCTATAAAAGGTCTCATTTTAAACATTTTTCTTAAAGATGATCAGTTATGCCCTTTTAAAAAAATCTTGATTTTGTTATGGGGATCTACTAGAATAGGTTCATGCTTGAATGTTCAAATTTTACATTGTTGCAGCAGCTGTCAGTAATGCTTTGTTTAGTTCCAGTCTCTATGAAGAAAAGCATCCCTCCTTCTGAAAAATGCGCTCTGTTCACACAGAGCGCATAAATGAGTACACCCCCTTTGAAAAGTAACATTATAAACAATATCTCAATGAACACAAAAACAATTTCCAAAATGTTGACAAGACTAAGTTTAATATAACATCTGTTTAACATATAACATGAAAGTAAGGTTAATAATATAACTTAGATTACACATTTTTCAGTTTTACTCAAATTAGGGTGATGCAAAAATGAGTACACCCCACAACAAAAACTACTACATCTAATACTTTGTATGGTCCATGGTCCATGTATTGCATGGTCCATGATTTTTAATGACAGCACCAAGTCTTCTAGGCATGGAATGAAAAAGTTGGCGACATTTTGCAACATCTATCTTTTTCCATTCTTCAAGAATGACCTCTTTTAGAGAGGATGGAGAGTGATGTTCAACTTGTCTCTTCAGAATTCCCCATAGGTGTTTGATTGGGTTCAGATCAGGAGCCACTGAATCACTTTCACTCTGTTCTTCTTCAGAAATCCAATAGATGTGCGTTTAGGATCATCGTCATGTTGGAAAAGTGCACGACGACCAAGGGCACAGAGTGATGGTAGCATCTTCTCTTTCAGTATAGAGCAGTACATCTGTGAATTCATGATGCCATCAATGAAATGCAGCTCCCCGACACCAGCAGCACTCATGCAGACCCACATAAGGACACTGCCACCACCATGTTTCACTGTAGACACCATGCATTTTTCTTTGTATTCTTCACCTTTGTGAAACTATACAGTTTTGAAGCCATCAGTTCCATAAACATTTATCTTGGTCTCATCACTCCAGAGTATAGAGTCCCAGTAGTCTTCATCTTTGTCAGCATGGGCCCTGGCAAACTCTAAGCGGGCTTTTTTGTGCCTGGGCTTTAGGAGAGGCTTCTTTCGTGGACGGCACCCATGGTGTCATTCCTCTGCAGTATACGCCATATTGTGTCACGGGAAACAGTCACCCCAGTTTGGCTTTCTACTTCATTAGGTAAGTGCAGTGAACTTGCGCCCTTCTCATCAGAAGATGCTTTTGTCGATGTGTTAACTTTCATGGATGACATGGATGTCTCTGTGATAGTTCCATCTTTTTTACATTTTTGTACCACTTTTGCTACAGTATTCTGACTGATAAGCAAGCTTTGCTGATCTTCCTGTAGCCTTCACCTTTCTGGTGTAAAGAAATTATTTTCTTTCTCAGGTCTTGTGACATTTCTCTTCCATGTGGTGCCATTGCTGACAGCATGAAATTTGAGGGGTTTTAACATCCTTTTATAGTCAACTGTCTGCTGGACACCTGTGTAATGAATAATTAGACTCACCTGTGGTTGAATCCTTGTTAAATTAGACATTTCAGTGGGGTGTACTCATTTTTGCATCACCCTAATTTGAGTAAAACTGAAATTTTTGTTCTCTAAATTACATTATTAACCTTACTTTCATGTTATAAGTTAAACAGATGTTATATTAAACTTAGTCTTGTCAACATTTTTTAAACTGTTTTTGTGTTTATTGAGATTGTTTAAAATGTTACTTTTCAAAAGGGGGTGTACTCATTTATGCTGAGCACTGTAGTTACTAATGCAACTCATCCAGGCCTCGTCTGCTATATTTTGTGTAGCCTATGCCATGAGCAGGAATTATTTCAATGAGGAATATTGTAAAGTATACGTTCCCAGAAGAAAACTTCAGACTACACTCAAGATGATTCAGGGAGTTCAGAAACAGTGCTTAATGATATAGAGAAAAACTCCCTTTGGAGTAGACTTTGTGCTTTGTAACTTTGCAGACGTTTTAGAAAGTTGAAAGAGTAAAAAAGCATAATAGGTCATCTTTAAGCAAATTGGCAGCAAGCCTATAGTGTATGACTTAATTCAGAGCACCAGCCCAAGTAAAAAAATAAAGACTTTATGTATGGGATACGACATAGGACACACGTCATAAAGAGCAACTGGACAGTCCTCAGAATTTCTTTTGTGTTCCACTGAAGAAAAAAATAGTTGTAGGGGTTTGGAAGGACATGAAGGCAAGTAATGACAGAATGCAAATTTTTGGGTGAATTATTCCTTTAAAGAGAGACAAAGACTGATATTGCCACATACAAAATGCCTCAGCAACAGACCGACTTTTTATTTATGAATATATAATTTTGGAGATGTCATTTGGTTTTTGGAGACTCTTTTTAAACATGCCAGATGATTTCTGCTCCAAACACCACCCACCAACACGCATGCATTTACACACACACACACACACACACGCACGTTTTGGCTATCATGATCACTCACAGATTCACACAATCATCAGTCTGGCTTTTTAGAACAAACATTAAATTAACATGTGATCTAGTGCCTTTCAAGAGAAATGTGTGCATACGTTCATACACATATGCATGCACATGTGCTTGGAATGTGTTCAGCTTGATGTTCAATACTGGAGTTGCTGCTCCATCTTTTCAATAGATTTGTTTCAGTAGTCTGTTGTTAATGCCAGACTTTAAGGGCTTCATTAAAACCCCTTAAAAAAAAGAAACATTCTTCCATGGTAGAACTCAGGGTTAACTAAGTTTCATTTGATATGTTTTTTCGAGACATCCAACTTGAAAGAAAAGAGGCAAAAGGCATCACGTCAACCAATCATAGGATGAGAAAACCCCCAAAATCAACAAATAACAGAAGTTTCCTTGTTCATCCTCCAATCAGACAGTGGCTGCCCTGACCCTGACTTGAACGGGTGGATGATGCCATTGCGGGCTTGTCAGGTGGTCAGAAAGAGCAGCGCTGATCAAGTGGTTAGTATTTTACGTGCGAGTGTATGGTGATTCTGTCGAGGCTGGGCCGCACCTGTCTGCAATTTGGCACACTCTTCTCCACCTGCTCTCTTGATTTATTCTCCCTCTTGCTGGCTTTGTTCCCCCCTCCTCTGCTTTGCCTGGTGTAAAGGGCTCTGTGTTGTGGCTTTTAAACAATTCCAATTTGGGACAAACCACAAACCACATGAAACAGAAAGAGCAAGAGATAGAGAGGCTAGTGAGTGGGTAAGAGAGAGAGAAAAAGAGAGAAGACATCTGCTTAACAGCTTGACGAGCACTCAAATGAACATACAGCTTTTGTATAGAAGGAAGGAGAGAAAGAAAGAAGGTGAGAAAAAGAATGAAGAGGAGAGACAGACAATATTTTGTGTATGTATGAATGAGTTTATAAAATCAGTTTTTGATTTCACCATATCCAAACCACTGATATCGTGACGTCACGATTCCTTTATCAAAAGATGACAATACTTCTATGCCAACTAACTTTTACTTTAATGCCAGCCTCTCTTTAATAATAGAATAATTTCATATGGGCTACATATTTATACAGCAGAGAAACATCCTTATGTACCCAAATTTAAATTAATTTCCGGAGTCTTGCTAGATATATGATGCAGGGCATGGGTTTAGCCAGAAAAACATGAACAATCATCTAAGCCATCATAAATCAATGATATAATCTTAAAGGGCATGGCATCCATATTCAGATTCATATCATTATATCAGCCTCACACAAATGTCACCATATGTAAAACAGCTTCACTGTCATGTAAGGGAGGCCCCTTGCAAAGTACACAGAGTTTTCTAACAAAAGGTTAACCATTACATTTACACTCATTTCCTTAAACTATGCCAAAATGACCATCTCAAGAGGTGTTCCAACTATATGAACGGAAAGTCTGCTAGGGCCCTAAGTAAGGTGTGGGGATTGACCAATAAACGTTTTTTGATGGCCATATATTAGGGTTGTCAATGTTAACGCATGCAATTAATTCAAAATCCTTAACTGTTAAAATAATTTAACGCAAATAAATTAATGAAGCACACAAAACTGTGCCATTTACAGTGCATTTAGTTTATTGTTGGTCACATAAATATTTGATATATTGCGATTAGAGTTATTTGAGAGAAGCAGAAATCTTTATTGAAATCATTAATCATAACCTGCCTCTCTGAATCAATAAAATGCACCTTTAACTAATTATTAATAGAGATGCACCAATTTTTGGTGTAGGGAAAAACTGCAGACCTGGCAACCCTGACTTGAACTGCAGGAGATTCGTAGGGTCAAATACAACCTGTTTTTATGTCACTATTTTTTAAACTGTTTATGCGTTATTGTCATGTTAACTTGCCCTAAATTCAACTCGAGAGATTTTTTTTTCACGCAGTCTGACATGTTTTTCTGCCCCCTCTTGACTGAAAGGATATAATCGGCCCGGTTTATAAATAAGCGGCCGATAATGAAAATAATTACTTTTATTGGCTGATACCGATTATTGGCCGATACATCGGTGCATCTCTAATTATTAATAATATTCAGATATGCAAGAGGACAGATATGCAACACACTGAACAAGAAATCAGAATTAAGGGCACAAGTCAAGAACATAGTAATAAAATAACATATCTATGATTATAAATGCCACCTTCATCACTCTTAATTCAGCCTCATCTGGATCGGAGTATTTTCAAACACACCCCGTACAGATGTGCACGTCCACACATACAGATTAGAGCAGGTTTAGATTATGTGCATGTTATCACATATGGATTACATTATTGAGAACAACATTTCATATGATTCTCAGAGGACCATCAAGAATATGCTGGTAATGACTCCAAAAACAACACAAGCCTCTGCTCTCATCTCAAACCACAGGGAGGTTCACATATCACAGACACTGAGCTAGATTGTCCTGTTTAGTCAAGCTTTCACTCATCTTTCCTTCTTTTTGTCTTCTACCTCTCCAAATGGATGGAGGTTTCCTCAAAGGCAACAAATGATCAAATACACCCACCCAGCTGTGCTCAAATTAATTTAACATACAACATCTTGACTGCTTTTATTCAGAGGAGTCATTTCAATGGAGTGATAACAGGAGGCCTTGTCAAAATACACACACACACACACACTCACACATGACCTCTTGATCTCTAAGCTTAATGACAGATCATAGCCTGGTCACAGACAATAATGTTTGTCTGGAACTCTCTCAGTCGGTGAACCCCAGGGCGAACCAAACTCGTTTAGGATTCAACAGAGGGAATTACATTCCTGTGTAAAGACACACACTCGCACAGATGTCAACAAGGATGGAAACCACCAGGAAACACAAACCGCTGCGAAAAGTTTAAATCACCACAACAGAGACAAAATACAATATTAACAGATACAGACGCATATACACACACATACACACACCACAACAGAAAGACAGAGCATTCCTCACAAATGCCAAGCAGGACCAGAATAATGGGTGTTATTATACGTACAACGTTATACATACACACACAGGCTCTTACAGGCAAACTGACATGCGCACACAAATACTAAGACACACAGGCCAGCAGACACACACACTGGGTTACTTGGGGACAGCCATGCTGAAAATGAGGCAGTGTGTTCAGACTCCAGTCACAACCAATATAAGCTCACATTAATCATAAAAAAAAAACTCTTTTAAAATTTCAAAAGCTTAAATTTATTGACAAAGAGGCGATTGATGTGTTTCCGTTTGTTTTTGAGGTGGCAGGGCTTGTGTGAAAGGTCAGAGGGTTAGTAGGTAGCATCTACCCTTGGTATGTAGCTCAAGAACAGTAAATAAAGGGGAGATGAAGTCACACTCACCAAAAAACTATAACAGCAACAGGATTATGAATTAGGGCTTGGTAAGAAATTGATTTCTCAGTTTTAATCAATTCTCATTTTCATGAACCAATATCCATTCCTAAATCCCAAGAATCAGTTTTTTTTTTAAATCTATGCTGTTTTCAGTTAATGAATGAACTTAAAAAAATGTGTAGTGCACCTCCCATACAATAATTCGCTCCGTGCTTTGTTACTTCCAAATTCTGTTCATTTTATCATGAAATTTTAACAGTAAATACAGTTTTGGTAAGCTTTAACGCGGCGTGACAGATTGCTGTTCGCAAAAGCAGATCGCCTCAAATCAAGCGGAGCAGCATCACGAAGCACACGTGAACGGATCATCCCTCCCGCTTTACTACTAGTTACAGCATGAAATAAACTTGAATGAACATCAGAAGGTATGTTAAAAGATACAGTACAGCTTACCAAAATCATGTCTCATGTAATCGCTCAATCAACCACAGAAAGACGTTAATAAATAAGCTTGTAAACGATGTCCCGTAATGTTACATTTACCTCAGAAAAGCCATTCAGTGAACATAAACTTGTTAGTCCACTAGAAGAGAGGAGTATTTTGCTAAATATATGCACCATATTACATATTCATTATATATTTTCTACCGTTCTTCAATATTTAATGTATGTTTGAATAAACCCGTCAAGTTATGACAGCCACCATTTAATTGTTTATATTTCAAAAAACAATCTGGAGTAGAAACATAATTATGTTATTATAAAGGTAGTATTATAACTTTATTATAAAAAAAATCCTCATATGTAAAGTGTTTGTATACAAATCAGTTAATTATAACATTCAATATAGTAATGTAGTACCAACTGACTCCCTGTATAGTTAACATTAGGGATGCACCGATACCGCTTCTTCCAGAATGAGTCTGACACCGATACTTTCATTTTGGTACCTGAATATTCATTGCATTTGTAATTTTTAAAAATAAAAACTGGGTAGAGAAACCAAAAGAATATGAAAAATTAGTTGGCTTAATTTTGTTTGATAATTTATATATGTAAAGAAATTTTCTTTCAGTTTTCATGCCTAATTATTCCTGTTAAAATCATGTAACAGTTCATGTTTTTACTCAGATATACAATTTAATTTTAATCCAAATGACGCATGTGTGCTGAGGGAGCGAATCAGAAACCAAGAGCATGCAACAGAAGTGTGCATGCTCTCTCTTTACCATCAGTTAATGTTAGTAATATGTTCCTCATTTTATTTTCTTTGCAATTGACATATCTGACCGAACTACAGCGATGTCTGTAAAAAAGGGATGCGCTCGACAAACTCTCGTTTATCAACTTGCGACAGCAGCAATGCATAAATATTTAATTTGTTTAATATTCGGTTAATAAGATACATTTACTTCATAGACATCCTTCTCTGATATGTCCATTATGCTCTCTGTTTGCTCTCTTGTCAGATTCTTTGTCTGGACACAAACATTGTTTCGGTTTCAATCGGTTTTTGGTATCAGAACTTTTCAATGAGTATGAGTTCACGTGTACAGTATCAGACCCAATGCCAATTCTGGTATTGGTGCATCCCTAGCTTACAGCATTAGTTGAGAGATTTTTTTCCTTGATAAAATGTCATGTACTGTAAATCAGATCCAGAATCATCCAAATGAACTGATTCACTATTTAGAATTTTCAATATTTTATGAGAGAACGAGAATGAACAATTTAGGTGAACATTAATTAGTTCATTTAGCTAAAAACTAGAGGTGCGCAATACAAAATCAAATAGCATGTTAGTGGAAAAGCCATACTGTCATAAAAAAAAAAAAAATAACAAAAAAAAAAAAAAAAGAGTTGAACTACTCCAACACCATAGAATTCTATCCATTTAGTTTGTAAAAAAGATTTTAAAAATTAAATGCGTGTCTGCCTGATCTGACCCTTAAAAAAAGACTTTCAGTTTCATTTGTGTGACCTATTGTAGTCAGGTTGATTCAGTGATCTATCTACATTCGTCCATCCATCCAATCATCATGCCGCTCTAATGTGTAATTTTAAAGCTTTGGTTCCCAAACTTACACACACATCTGTGTGTTGGCTGTTGTCTGGGACTCCTTAAATAGATCCAGCTGTTTAAAGTAAAGCCATTAAAGTCGTGCAAACATTCTGTTTCTTCAGAGCACAGCTCTCTAACACCTGTTTGGCTGAGGTGAACGCGCTCTTAGATCCCTCATTAGCACACACATACACACACACTTTTGCAATCAGTCAGACAGAGCAGCGCTCTGGGATATATAGTGTTAGCCATATCAGATCTAAGATGCTGATCAACAAGCACATTCCTTACTGCTAACTCCTCACTGCTAACTCAAAGGACAAAGGACTCGGGCTAACACACCGCGAGCATGTGAGAAACTTGTGTGTGTATTAGTTACAGCGGTAAATAGTTGAATGGAGAGTAATTAGAGTGTGGCTGACTCCATCCATTAATGTAATATCCTGTCGAGGAGGAATCCCATACCTACAAAGCTTAATAAGGAATAGTGTGTGTGTGCATTAGAGAGCTCACACTGCGATCTGGCCACATGCCATAATGCCTGAGAGAGAAAGAGAGAGGTTGATGGGGAAAATATTCCCTTCGTTTTCCCATACTCTCTCTCACATAAACTCGAACAAAGAAAAGATCCCATCTAAACTGTAAAAGAGAAGCAGGTCTGATCCACTGTAACAGGTATGACCTTAACTGTAACACAAACAGAGAGATGGATGTGCTATAATGAGACGTTGATAGCATTTTCACATCTGATAAAGAGTATTCCAAGTATGGACTTACATATAGGGATTATGACCAAAAATGGCCGATATGTACATCTTATACAATTTGGTCTGAATAATTTTAAAGGTGCCATCGAATGGAAAATTGAATTTACCTTGGCATAGATGAATAACAAGAGTTCAGTACATGGAAATGACATACAGTGAGTCTCAAACTCTATTGTTTCCTCCTTCTTATATAAATCTCATTTGTTTAAAAGACCTCCGAAGAACAGGCGAATCGGTAACACTTTACAATACGGTTCATTAGTTAACATTAGTTAACTACATTAGTTAACATGAACTAATAATGAACTGCACTTATACAGCATTTATTAATCTTTGTTAATGTTAATTTCAACATTTACTAATACATTATTAAAAGCTTGTTAACATTAGTTAATGCACTGTGAACTAACATGAACAAAGAATGAACAACTGTATTCTCATTAACTAACGTTAACGAAGATTAGTAAATACAGTAACAAATGTATTGCTCATTGTTAGTTCATGTTAGTTAATCCATTAACTAATGTTTAACAACTGAACCATATTGTAAAGTGTTACCGGCGAATCTCAAAATAACACAGACTGTTACGTAACAGTCGGGAGCATTAATATGTACGTCCCCAATATTTGCATATGCCAGCCCATGTTCAAGGCATTAGACAAGGGCAGGATGTCTGGATGTGCACAGCTGAATCATCAGACTAGGTAAGCAAGCAAGGACAATAGTGAAAAATGGCAGATGGAGCGATAATAACTGACATGATTCATGATATCATGATATTTTTCATGATATTTGTAAATTGTCTTTCCAAATGTTTCGTTAGCATGTTGCCAATGTACTGTTAAATGTGGTTAAAGTTACAATCGTTTCTTGCTGTATTCACGGAGACAAGAGCCGTCGCTATTTTCATTATTAAACACTAGTCTGTATAATGCATAAACACAACTTCATTCTTTATAGATCTCTCCAACAGTGTAGCATTAGCCGTTAGCCACAGAGCACAGCCTCAAACTCATTCAGAATCAAATGTAAACATCCAAATAATTACTTGCAGTATTTATAATACATGCAGTATGCATGACAAACACTTGGTAAAGATCCATTTGAAGGTTATATTAGCTGTGTGAATTTTGTAAATGCACTATATTATAGTCGAGAGCTCGGGGGCAGGGAGCGCGAGGATTTAAAGGGGCCGTGCGCTTAATCGGTGCATAGTTAATGATGCTTCAAAATAGGCAGTTAAAAAAATGTATTAAAAAAAAATCTATGGGGTATTTTGAGCTGAAACTTCACAGACAGATTCAGGGGACACCTTAGACTTACATTACATCTTGTAAAAACTGGTTCTAGGGCACCTTTAAAAGTCAAATACCAAAAACAATCATTTTAAATAATACAAGCACAGTTAAATATTCAATTTTGACCAATATATATGTACATCTTCTGAAGGGACAATACTATAGAAATGAAACTTGGATATATTTTAGAGTAGTCAATGTGCTGCTTCTATAGCAGTATAGATTTACTGAAAATAACTCAAGATACAGCCATTATTCTCTAAATAGCTGGCAACAAAAGTGAGTACATCCTAAGTGATAACAGCTCTACATCTTTTAACCATGCAAAGCCACATGTCCTATTCATCATGTTCATGTTTTTGTTTGCTTGATAGGACCATACAAATTTACATATCTTGTATCACTGACCACTGGATGTTCAACATGGCACCTCATGGCAAAGAACTCACTGAGGATTTGAGAATTAGAATTGTTGCTCTCCACAAAGATGGCCTAGGCCATAAGAAGATCGGTAACACCCTGAAACTTAGTTATAGCACAGTGGGCAGGGTCATACAAAGGTTTTCCAAGACAGGTTTCACTCGGAACAGGCCTCGCAAGTTGAGTCCTTGTGCTGTGCGTCAGGTGCAGAAGCTGGCTTTAAAAAACAGATGCATGAGTGTTGCTTTAGAGGTTGCAGAAGCGGAAAGTTAGATTGTCAGTGCTCAGACCGCACACTGCAACAAATCGGTTTGCATGGCTATCGTCCCAGAAAGAATCCTCTTCTGAAGCTGGTTCACAATAAAGCCCGCAAACAGTTTGCTGAAGACAACATGTCCAAGAGCATGAATTACTGGAACCATGCCCTGTGGTCTGATGAGACAAAGATAAACTTGTTTGACTCAGATGGTGTCCACCACATGTGGTGACACACTGGTGAGAAGTACCAAGAAAATTGTGAATTCTGAAGCAGAACATGATGCACTCCCTTCAGAAAGTTGCAGTTTTCCAACATGATAACGACCCCAAACACACCACCAAGATGACAACTGCTTTGCTGAGGAAGCTGAAGCTGAAGGTGATGGAGTGACCAAGTATGTCTCCAGACCTGAACCCTGTTGAGCACCTTTGGGGCAACCTCAAGTGGAAGGTGGAGAAGCGGCATGTGTCTAACATCCAGCAGCTCCGTGATGTTATTATGGAGGAGTGGAAGAGGATCCCAGCAACAATTGAATTCCATGCCCAGGAAGATTAAGACAGTGCTAAATAACAATGGTACTCACACAAAATATTGACACTTTGGACACAGGTTTGACATGTTCACTTAGGGTGTACTCACTTTAGCTGCCAGTTATTTAGACAATAATGGCTGTATGTTGAGTTATTTTTAGAGGACACTAAATCTATACTGCTATACAAGCAGCACACTGAATACTGTAAAGTATATACAATTTTCATTTCTATAGTATTGTTGCTTGAGAAGATATACTAAAATGGTTGCTGAAATGTGAGGTGTGTACTCATATAGATATATACACACTGACAGTACCGTTATTTTGTGCGACCTTATACTTACACCATGCACTGGTATTAAGGAATACTGTTTTGTCATAAAAACGTCAACCGTACAACAAACCAAACCAAATTAAAAAATGATTTTGGTTGTTTTTGTTTTCCTAGGGAAACTATATTAATTATAGCAGTTTTTACATGACAGCAGAGTGGTCATGTTGCACACACACTTTCTCTCGCTTTGTGGTTTCTTTGACTAACCACACTCACGCCTCCCTCCATCAATCAAAGTTGTCATGGTTACACACCGCCTTCTGACATGCTTCAGTGCAATACTCACAGACACATATATGCACGCACATGCACACAATAACACCATGCCTAGCAACAATACTTTGTAGGGCTGGTCCATCACATATGAAAATTGTGAATGCAAACATATACGCCCTTACAAACAAGTAATGGACAATTAAGATGACACCATCTATATAATTACCACAGTATGCAAACAAGACCGTTCATACAGCCCTTAACACCAACTTTTACTGTATCGTTTGTGTGCACCAAGGACGAGATGTCTGCACCTAGATCACATCAGAAAGGCCAAAGTCGTACATTAGATTCATTCATTCACTGCAGGAATTTGTCTGTGTGTGTAACTCTACCTCCAGAATTCAGCTCCAGTTATGTCTAATAAAACGCATCCCTGAGCCAAGCGCTCTGGATTCAGCATTAATGCACTGCCCGCGGGGTGAACATCAGGAAATGCTGCGACGAGCCTGGCCTTTTGCCAAAGGAATCAAACACGAGTCCGGGCCAAACCGCAGCGAATGCTAAATAAACAGCGACCTGTGCCGCCTGACAGTAAAAGTGCGTCTGATGAAGAGAACTCGTAAAAAGGACAGATGTTGTTTAAACAGAACAAATGTCCCCTGCAGGTGAACGATTCACAGTTACGAGAAGCTTGTTACTCCCGGGCTTTTGACGCACAACGTGAGTGGAGCGAGAGACAAATGCTCATCTAAATCAGTGACTGAAGTTTAGCTCACAAACTAGGTAGGTGGTTGTCATATCAAGGGGTTAAAGGCCCTCGCAGGTAACTGAACCCCTGCAAAGGGCAATTCATGTGCCTTTGAGAAAAACCCCTGGACAGATTGGGTTCTGCCCTTGTATGCGATAAGTTAATCAAATGCTAATATAAATAGCATAATATACAAATAACAAATTTGGAAAATACTGATTGCATTTTGTGCCTGAATGTACATATAATATTAATATAACATATTATACTAATAATAGTTGTATACAACAACTGATTACAACAAATACAGTCTTAAAAAAGTTTTTACATTGTTTAACTTTTCACAATTTTGTCATTTCTACTCAATTTTATGATTTTTTTCAGCTTGATTTTCTTCATCGGTAAGAAAGCTTTACATATAAAAAATGACCTAATCGCTGCAGGCTGTGACTTTGCCGCTTCTTTAATTTTAGTTAAAGTTTAATTTAGTAGACCGATTTTTATGTGTGTAAATGTACTATGGCTCATGAAAATTGACAAATATATAATTTTACAGCACTCACTCAATGAAAGATCATTAGACTTTCTGTCTCACACAATTGCTTGTTTTTCAATCCTGGTCCTATAGAAGACTAAAGCACTGCACATTTTGGATGTTATACACATCAGCTCAGTAGTAGATGCTCAAAGACCTCACCTGGGTGTGTCAAATAAGGGAAACCTCCAAAATGAACAGTGCTGCAACACTTCAGAACAAGGATTTATAAGCACTGACCTAGAGGAAGTGGACTCTAACAAAAGGTCTCCACACACACACACACACACACACACACACACACACACACACACACACACACACACACACACAAAATCAATAGTCTGGGGGGGCAAGACAATAAGAAATTCTCTTCTCAATAATAGAAGCTGAAGCAGAGTGACATGAGAGCAGGAAGCAAGTTTCGTTGCCTGCCTGCTCTTTGTGTAGAACAACAGATAAGTCAGTAACTCAGTTTACCTGATCGTCTATTGTTGGGTGGTCGGTGTCCGGTAACCGGAGAACTGGCGCTGTGGCTTCATAGTGCGGGATTGGCCCCGCTGATGACACCTCATCTTTGTTTTTCTGTGATATTTCGCGTTTGAGCTCCGAGCGCAGGTCCAGGTAGCAGAAGAGAGTGACGAGGTGCAGAGAGAGCGAGAGGATGAATAAACTCAGGAAGATTTTGCAGTTGTTGCATTGGCTATGGCACTCACACGCCGCCTGCGTGCGCTCGCGCTCTTCCAACTTCGCCGGCTCGCGCTTCGGTACCATGGCTGCGTGCAGGTCAGTTAGCATTGCCTCTCATACCGAACTTCCTCGTCCTCTCAGCGACTGTTGGCTTGGGCTGTTTGCGGTGAGCAGTCGCTTCTCTGCGGGCTCATCTGGCTTCCTGACCTCGGACTGCGAGGTTTCAGGCTGATAACCTACTGTGGCCAGTTCCAGAGACCGACCCCTAGCAGCTGATTGGCTGCCGGGGTGACGTCAACTCATTGAAAATCCTCCCGCGGAAAAGAGCGCGAGGCACTACAACTACGACATTCAGCAGAGGACGCAAACACAAATCACTGCGCTACCAACAGCGTCACACGTTCGCTGCCGATTACACAATATTTCCCATTTCGTAACCTCTTGAAAGGAACAATCTGTAAGTAAGTTAGCTGATGCAGTCAAGAGAGTTTTCGAATTCGTTTGGTTGTCTTTCTAGACCAGGGGGTTTTCAAACTTCAAAGAGCTAGGGACTCCCAGCATATAGACCTACATACTTACACTTTAGCATGTTTACATTATATAGCTAGCTAATGCTTAATAAATCATTAAAAAATGTCATGAAAATCTTTCACAGACCCACCTCCGTAAGGGACCCCCCAAGGACCCTTGGAAAACCCTAGATCATGATTTATTTATTTATTTATTTATTTTACTCTTAAACAATCTTGATCCTTCTTGTTAAACTTTCCCTAACCACATGTTTGTATATTAGGCTTACTCAGTGAGAGTGTGTGCGCATGTGTGAGCGTGCAAGTGTGTGAAGTTCCACATCTTTAAAGAGTTAGAACTGAGGACTGGTAGTGTAATTGTGGCATATGTTGAGAATCAGAGCAGACTGAGTGTTAAAAGCAGGACAGGACTGCCAATCAAACAAAAACATCAAATGACACACACATGCACAGAAACACACAAGCACACACTGCTTTTCAAACAACAAAATTATACACATACATGCACTCTAGCTTACACACATTTATCATACTGTCAAGCACCAAAACACTTGCACACACACGCACCATATTCATTTAACTCCAAAATACAGTTATTTATTACAATTGCATGTCTCTTCTGCTGTGTGTTGTTTGATGGAAAACACTAATACTTATTCTTTCTCTTGCTTTTTTCAGACTTGTCACTGTCATCCAATAATGTAAAACTAACAATGAAAGTGGCAGCAAAAAGCAGGATGGAAGTGGCGGGATGGATGGTTTACAAAGAGATCAGCAGGGATTTCTAGTTTTCCTTAGTATTTTTTTCTTTTTACTTTGAGTAAACATGGTGCAGTATCATAATCTGAGTCAGCATTACTGCAGTCTATCTATAGAGCTCAATATGTAATTCAGAAGAAAAAATCAGTCCAAGGTTGATGGATGATATCTGACCTCTCACTTCATTGCTTTCTCTCTTTCTCTTCCTCTGTTCTCGCTCCACTCACAGCTGTGCTCTGTGTACTGCAGATCCTCTGTGACCTCATAAAGCTGAATCTCTTTAATATGGTTTTATATTAAATCTGGGCCGCTTTTATTCGACTCCAGACTCTTTAATCTTAAATCACTTAAATATTCACAGCTACACTGCTGCTGAATCGATTCAGCGCCACACACACACACACACACACACACACACACACACACATGCACACGGTCTAGCTGTCTCACACTCAGGCAATGTCCTCTGACAATTCATGATAGAACTAGAAACGCAGACATTACTAAATAATGTAATAAAAGCATCATTACGATAGCTCAACCCACCCAGAAAGTCTGGAACAAGTTCTAAACACACACACGCGAACGCGCAACAACAGCATTTGCCAAAACACACACAGGCGCACATAAACAAACAATGTATCAAACCAAACCAAAAAAACAAAAACAAGACAAAAAAACCCTGCAGTGAATATTCAGGTATGGCTCTGAGACCCTTGGGCAGTTGAAATTAAATTATACAAATCAACTTAACAGAGAATCCAGCCCATTCGGAGCAGAGAGAGGCTGGAATCAGGGTGCTAAGAGTTTAAGAAAACAGTAATCACACACACACACACACACACACACAGATGTATATGGCACTGGAAACTAAATGTTCTAGGTTTTTGAGGAACTATTATTATTAGTAAGGCCAGTAGCTTATACAAAATTCAGCACACAATAACGATGGCAAACATCCTAAAGATTAACTTAATATTAAAATATGATTGCTTTATTTTAGTGAGTGAGAGAACGTTCCTGAACAAATCTTTACAGTTTAGAAGATTAACTAATGATCATGATCAGTCCTCCTTGTGAAATGCGCCTCTTGACCTTTTTACGAATAGCTATTCTTTTCACTACAAAAAGGAAGACAGCGGTATTTACAGTATGAACTAGAGGTATACAGTGAAGTGGGTAAACTGATGTTGATCAATCTGCAAGATACAAGATACATTCTAACCCCACACACTATGAGAAAACACTACCTCCTACTGGCTAAAACTATTACCACACATGCCTATAAAGGATATGCACTAACATTTGATGGGTAAATAATAGAATGAGTACAAAATGATATAATATGGCTTATTGGTTTGCCACAATACAGTTTCAAAGTCTGTACATGGAGAACTGGCATCAGAATCAGAAAGATTCAAGTCTGTGCTCATGCAGAACATCCCGGTAGGAGTTTAGATCGTGAAGGAGATAATTTCAGCAGGAAAAAAAGGCCCACTGAAGCAGCAGCATGAGAACAGATCCAGTGACTCAGATCGCGGACTTTATCTCTCAGACTTCAACACTCACAGAAAACTTATAAAGCCACTGAGATAAAGGGCAATGTCTTCAACAAATGGATAAGCAGACCTAGCTGCTGTTGAGTAAATTCTACCTGAGAGGAAACAAGTTAGATGTGTTTAACCATCTATTAGGGTGACCAGATGTCCCCGTTTACTGGGGAAAGTCACGGTTTTTGGGGTCTTGTGCCTGAGAAGAGCTGTCCCTGGAAATGTTCCTGTTTTACAGTATGCATATACTGAAAAATGCCAAACAAAAAAGGCTACACTGAATACATGAAGAACTTAAAGGTACAGTAAGCGATTTCTCTGTTGAACGTGGACTCTGTTGAAGCCCTACAACACACTTGTAGCCAATCAACGGTAGGGGGCATATAAACTCATGATTTGAAGAAAGACTGTAGAAAGAGTGATGGCTGAGAGACAAGAGAAAAGGTCACTGGGAAAAGAAGGGTTATGAACAGGCAAGAGCTTTAGGAACCACGTTAATATTAGAAAAGATTTCCAGCACTGGAGAAACATTAGAGAGTGGGAAGGCCTGAAAACAGACACAGAGTTTGCGTTGTTTCTGCTCCATACATGAGTAACATTGTCTTGATGTTTCACAGATCCAAGATATGCTGTTGTTGTAATGTTAACTATAGTAACAGAACAGTTTTAGGTGTTGTTGTTTGTCTGGAGCTGCTGTGCTGCTGGTGACTAACAGCAAATTCTTGCTTGTACAGCCTACTCTTATGTACTGTACTGTATGTTCATTTTTTGCTCTTCCTTGACATTCATTTGACATTCACTTTATTTTTCACAAAGCATTATGATATGATCATATGATCGTTATTATGAAGGGACATCCACTCTTGCATTGTGTGTTCGTGCATTTTGGGGGCTGAGCAATGAAGGGAGGGGTGTGTTTGATTGAACGACTCACTCATGCTTCACTTCTGAATTAATCTGTAGGCTTGTTCGACTTAAAGCAGCGTTGCACAGACCGATCGATATATGACATCAAAGTACAGCAAGAGCGATTAGAGAGCTGACAGCTCTGTATGCTTTAGAATAACTCTCACGGTACTTTGATGTGATACACGATCGGTCTGTGCAGCGCTGCTTCAAGTCGAACAAGCCTATTGTTTTTGAATTAGTTGTTTAAATGAATAATTTAGTGGCTCACCCATAAAGCCAGTCCCTTGATTCATTCCTAAATAATTCAGTGTTTTGAACAAATAGTTTGAATGAATGATTCAGTGACTGACTAATAAAGCCAGTCAATTGTATCATTCCTGAATTAAAGGATTAGTTCACTTTCAAATGAAAATTAGCCCAAGCTTTACTCACCCTCAAGCCATCCTAGGTGTATATGACTTTCTTCTTTCTGATGAACACTATCAGGGATATATTAATAAATATCCTAATACATCCAAGCTTTACAATGGCAGTGAGCGGGATCAACGAGTATAAGCTGAAGAAAGTGTCTCCATCCATCATAAACATACTCCACACAGCTCTGGGGTGTTAATAAAGTCCTTCTGAAAAGATCAGAAGCATCAGAAGGCCTTTATTAACCCAGCGGAGCCGTGTGGAGAATGTTTATGATGGATGGATGGATAGATGTGGATGGATGCACTTTCTTCAGCTCATACTCATTGATCCCATTCAATGCTACTATAAAGCTCAAATGCGTTAGGATATTTATCAACATACCTCAGGTTGTGCTCATAAGAATGAAGAAAGTCATATACACTTAGGATGGCTTGAGGGTGAATAAAAGCTTGGGGTAATTTTCAGTTGAAAGTGAACTAATTCTTGAATCACTGTTTTAGAAAAAGAATCATTATGAACAAACCACCAACTCAGTCAAAAAGACTTGTCACCACCTACTGACGTTAAAATGCAACCTGCCAAAAGAGTCTAAATCCTCACCAATAATGCAGTCAGTCTTTCTGGGACACTAATTTTTCTCTCACAATTGCTTCTCAGTCTGACAACAGAGCAGACTTAAAATATATACACTTACTATGAAAGTGGATTTCACTGACCCTTATTTAAAAGCTGTAAGTTCCCCAAACTACCCTGTCTAATTGATAAAATCATTTCAAACTTTTTTCATGTTGTTATTGGAGAGTTTGTACAACTGTGACAGACTACATGGAGTGAATTTGTAATGTTTACTAAGTTTTTCTCACAGTATTTTTTTTTTCAGAGTTGTTTTGGAAGAAAAGCATCTGCTAATGGTAACTACCAAAGCCCCCTTAACAGCCCTAAACATCAAGAACAATATAAAACCCATGAGTAGACGTGAGAGGCGTTAATAGTTGTTGGCTACATCAGTGTGTGGATGCATTTAAAGAGAGAGAGAGGAACAGCTATGAACAGACCATAAAACAGAAAATAATACTATTAAAAGACGTACAAAAGAACACGTAATAGAAAACGCCAGCAGAAACCACCCTAAATTCAGATGCAACCACCTTTGCTCATGCAGTATGTATATAAGAGAATCATAAATATGAAAAAATGTCGCCAGTAGTGTTGGTTTTATTAGAGGAGAAATGTAACAATGTCATCCATCCATTATTCAAACAATCGTTTTTGTTTCCATGAGTGTTATCTAAAACAAAATAAGATTGTCATTCATGAACTGTGTTTTAGCATGTGCAGTTAGTCCTGATAAAACAAACGAAACACTGAAAAACAGTTAAAAATATTCACTCCCTCACTCGCCCAAACAAACACACTGATACATGCACGCTCAGATCGAGCCAGATGTTCCAACCCTCAAAAAGACAGGCACAGACGCTTGAGACTTCCTGTGTTTTCCAGGCATTTAGTAAGGTTCATCTCATGCACAGCACACAAAAACTTTCACAGTATGTGCGTCTTCCAAAAAGGGGAGATGTTCCAGTCTCTTACTCCTCTCTCATGGGAACTTCTTCTAGAGGTACTATTGCCTCCAAGGAGCCAGTGCTGCAATGCTGAAATGTTGTTATGGAGATGACAGTGTGCAGTAAGAAGAGAACAAGCACACACAGTTTTAATTTACTGCCATGAAGACGATTTGTACATGACACCGCTCCTGATGATAACCTCCTATGCAAAGAAAATGAGCCCGGGAGGCGTGTCAGAGCGCATGCAGCGCCTACAGCGGAGTCACACCCACTCCATCTGACATCACAGCAGTCTGGACCCTGACTGGTCAAATATTCCTCTTCAAACCCTGATGAGAAAGAGAGAAACACTGGCTTAAAGTAGGACAGAACACTGTACACAGAGCCAATGGCTCTTAGGAGTTGAGTCATATTAGTGAATCAAAAACAAACATTTCTGAATGAATATCTCCAAAAAGCTGGTTCTTCTTATTAAACCACAAACACAAATCAGTTGGAGTTTTTTTCCAACTCACTCACTGAACAAGCAAGTCATTCATTTCATCAAGACCAGCTCCATGAACCCAATGTCTATTAATATTTTGAATTAGCTTTTGTTTTTATATTTTCAGTTTTCATACAAATTTTAGTTTAAGTGATTCTGTTATGTGCTTGTGTCATTTTTATTAGTTTTGAAAATGTCAATTTAATATGAACTTTATTTTTATGTCAGTTTTAGTCATTTTAGTAAATGAGTTTTATCAGTGGTATTTAAAAAAAATAAAAGACTTGTTTTTTTTTTACATTCATTATTTAATTACATATGGCAACAGAGTTTGCATTTTTCAAATAGTTTTCAACAAAATTAAATTTAACCAAAATTGTTCAATTCCTTGCAATTTCCTTTCCTAATAACAAATGTTAACTATGATGTTGCAGTGGAGACAGTGGTGTAAATAGATGAATGGTTAACTAGTTAATTTTATTTTGATCCAAGGGACCACCAATTAAAAATGCATATGGATCAAAGTATCTGCTTAATATCTAATAATACTCTCTATATGTAAGCAATAAGGTACGAGAGGCTGTGCTGTATCCTGAATAAGTCACAGCTGAAGGGCGTTGTTAGGCACAACGCAAAACAGTGCCTGCCACCCCTTCAGCCATGACTTATTCACAATACAGCACTAACCTTGAGTACCTTATTGCTTTTATAAAACGGTTACTACACAATACAAATATTAATGCCAAAAAACATAGCTTCATTATTATGCCATTACGGCAAAGAATGCCTTTCTGAGTGTGTCAATCAGTAGCGAAGACTTTTATATTGAAAAGACTGAATTGTTGTGAACACGGAACAAGACGCAATTGACAAATGCTTTGACTAGCGCTATCAGTCATGGAAAAACCCTTTAACTGTTTAAAGGCAGGATAATACATCAGACATTTAAACAGATTTTTTATTATGAACACAGGACTGACCAACCCGATCTCACGGCAATTCGTATGTATTTTACGAGGTGGCTAAATCGTATGAATTCTTACGACCTCACTCGTACTAATTCATACGTTTTTTGCTAAATCGTATGTATTTTACGAGTTGACAAATTCGTATGAATTCATACGAATGACCTACCCCAGACCCCGCCCCTAAACCTAACCGTCACTGGGGTTTAGACAAATCGTACGAATTCGCACGAGTGAAGTCGTATGAATTTATACGAAATAGCCACCTCGTAGAATAAGTACGAATTGGTCGTGAGATAGCGTTGGACTGACCTGAAGGAAAATGCTAATTCTGAATGGAGGTAATAAACTCGCTCACTCAATCTTTTTATCACAATTCTACATAATACAGTAAGCTTCACTGAACAATATCAATTTGGAACAAACAATTTACGTTGCTAAGAGTGGTTGCTAAGGGTGTAGTGATACACAGAACTGTTGGGTGGAGCGGTCATAGCCGTGCTTTATCATGAATAAAACCAAAGAGCTAACCATTTTATAATGCCAAATGTGTAATTTCTGTGTGGAAAAAAATGTTCTCAAGAATTCAACTTCATTGCAGCAATTTGAAGAATGCCCTTTCCTGTTCCAGCATAACAATGAGCCTGTGCACACAGTGAGGTCCATATAGAACAGTGGTTCTCAACCCAGTATCCCCCTACCTATTATAGGTCACTTACCACCCCCCATCAAAAAAAAGTGTCTAATGTCTAACGGTCTTCCCTGAATATTTATTATTTAGGCCTATTATTATATATGTGACCGGCAATGTGTGAAATCCGGCCTTGTATAGAATGCCTGGGAATATATAGAATCCCTGAAATTTGTAGGCAAAGTATGAAATGGTTTATATTTCACACAGTTCCTAGGCATTCTATACAATACCAAAGGGCCAGGTGGCTTGTCATTCTGTATAATACCTAGGTAAAGTATAGAATGCCTAGGAAAAGTATGCAACAATCACAAAAACAGACATATATACTTTGCCTACAAACTTCACGCATTCTATATATTCCCTAGGCATTCTATACAATATCTGCTTATCACACATTGCTGGTAACAGATACACTACCATTCAAATGTTGGGGGTCAGTAGAATTCTTTTTTTTTTTTTTTTTTAAATAAACTGATACGTTCATTCAGCAATGATCCATTAAAGGGGACCTACCATGCAAAATTCACCTTTACATGGTGTTTGAACAAAAATGTGTGTTGGCAGTGTGTGTACACAACCACCTTATGATGATAAAAATCCACACACTCCTTTTTTAAATCCTCGTAAATCATAAGCAGTGTCTCAGAACAAGCCATTTGCAGATTCTGTACAAACTGACGTCACTTTGTACAGGCCCCGCCCACGGCTGTTGAAGGACACTGCCGTATTAGCATAGACTCTGCCCTGAACGAGTTGTACACAGTCCACCATGGTCTCGATGCAGAGGAAGCTGTAGCTACAGGATTGTCTGGTAAGCAATTGAGGTGTTGCTTACCAGACAATCCCAGCCACAGATTAGTTTTGTTTTTGAAGGGAATACTCCACAGATCTAATATACACATACGATTTCTGTTCCTGCTGTTTACGTTCACAGACATAACCGACTGTATTTATGTGAACTTTTTGTGTTTTTGTCAACCTTTTGTGTATTTCACAGTTTAAGCACAATAAAACGTGAAGAGAATTTAGTTTAATACTCATGAGACATTGGTCTACCTGCCAGTGAAAACATTCAGAAAACTATAAATTTTATCGAAGTTTATACTGGTATACTCTAGCTTTAAAACACATGCAGATAATAAACTTTCATGACAAAGAAGAACTGCAAAGTCCCGGAGCGTGATTGGGATATAGGTGATAATCAAAACCAAGCAGATGTCTTTTTTTTTTTAGCATTTAGTATCTGATGCATGCAGAAGCTGTGAACGAAGGAAGCGCTGTTCTGGATGGGGGGCAGGGAGCAGCAGCTTATTTGCATTTAAAGACACATGCACCAAAACAGCATGTTTTTGCTAGCACTCAAAAAATGGGTATTTACAACATGGTATAATACATAGTTGGCGATGTCACTTTGTAAAGAAACATTGCGCGTCTAAAGACCGAACACTTGCTTTTTCAGGCCACCAAAATGCTTTTGCCATATAAATGAATGACCAAAACGCATAAATTAAATTTTCAGTTGAAAACGGTGTCGTACAAATGACCCCTATTCACAAGATGATAGGGGTAAATGAAGGACAGGTGTAGGTGATATTTTGTCATGGTAACAAACAAGGGTTGATAAGGAAACTAACAAGGCTGCGTTCCACTACAGTTTTAGACGCACTCGTGAACTTCCCTAAGCACTTCCCCTTGGGGGAATCCCTGCCGCCATTTTGAAGGGTGTTACACTTTGTGAAGTGGACGAGGGAAGTTTATATGGACAGACCCTCGCTCCCTCGATTTTGACCAAACAAGGGTTGAAACGTAAACAAAACAAGACAGCAATAGAAACAAGGGAAACAGGAACTAAACCACAGGAACTGAACATGGGCACAACAAGACAAAACAATATCAAAATAAGAGTCTATGAAAAAAAGACGCAAGGAATCGTGACACTAGTAATAATAATAAGAAATGTTTCTTGAGCACAAAATCAGCATATTAGCATTCTGAAGGATCTTGTGACACCGAAGACTGGAGTAACAGGAAAAAAATACCTTTTAAAATAAATTCAAATAGAAAACTTAGTTTGTTGAAATTACAGTGATATTTCACATTATTACTGTATTTTTGATCGGTCGTGGTGAGCATAAGAGACTTCTTTCAAAAACATTGAGAATCCTTACCCACCCCAAACTTTTGATCCGTGGAGTATATTATATATTTTTTTAATTTATAGCATTCATTTTGCAGTCCTATTAATTTTTCTAACCGGAAAACAAGAATAAGAAAAAAGCATATCGATTTATACTGTGTCTGAATCCTAGATGCGCATCCATTGCGTTTGAGTTCAGCAGATGGCTTAAGGGACCTGCTTTGGTCCCTTACATTTTAGGGCTAAATGGTTACTAAGGACTTTTTTTGCAATGCATAACAGAACTCAAGAGAACACTTAAAGGGTTAGTTCACCCAAAAATGAAAATTCTGTCATTTATTACTCACCCTCATGCCGTTCCACACCCGTAAGACCTTCGTTGATCTTCGGAACACAAATTAAGATATTTTAGTTGAAATCCGATGGCTCAGTGAGGCCTTCATAGGGAGTAATGTCACTTCCTCTGTCAAGATCCATAAAGGTACTAAAAACATATTTAAATGAGTTCATGTGAGTACAGTGGTTCAATATTAATATTATAAAGAGACGAGAATATTTTTGGAGCTTATTTAGTGATGACCGATTTCAAAACACTGTCGCACCAAAAATATTCTCGTCGCTTTATAATATTAATATTAAACCACTGTACTCACATGAACCGATTTAAATATGTTTTTAGTACCTTTATGGATCTTGACAGAGGAAGTGACATTACTCCCTATGAAGGCCTCACGGAGCCATCGGATTTCAACTAAAATATCTTAATTTGTGTTCCGAAGATTAATGAAGGTCTTACGGGTGTGGAACGGCATGAGGGTGAGTAATAAATGACAGAATTTTCATTTTTGGGTGAACTAACATTTTAAGTAATTAAGGGAAAATACTTAATGACAGCCTTAAGGTTCCTTATTTTTTTCTCACTAAGTGTAAACGTAACCTTATAAAGGTAGGGTTTTCTTAACTTAAACGCTTTCATGCAACCGGTCCAGACTGTTGCAATAAAGTTGGAAGCACACAATTCTGTACATTTACTGCAATAGAAGGGGTTGTCCATAAAGTTTTGAGCCTTACAGCATATGTACTGTTACCTGCGCTGACTGACGTTTACCTGCACAGAGAAAGCTGGGCAGGCCGGCATACAGCAGACGGTCATTGTCAGGTAGGATGAAGGGGCAGCTGGCTGTGACCTCACCACAGTAGTGCCTGCACGGGAGCCACCTTACACACTGCCGCTGGGGAACTGGAAAATATTCTGCACAAAGCCAGGCTTTATACACTGCCTACAACACAAATATTACCATGCTCACATTATTTACATTTATGCTAAATGTCTACACAACCTCATCTAAAATGTTTTTGGTAGTAACTGTAAGAGCTTCTCACCTGACACAGGTGTGTTTGCGCGCGCACTGAGTAGTCATCCGCCATATATTTGCGCGTAAGTAAGTCAAACTCCTCATATTTTTCCTGAGCGTGTTGGTCGAGTCGGATGTACGCGTGAACACACGCGCTGCACACGTCTCCGTCCTCCGGTCCGCCGCTGAACAGGTCACGAATGACACGCGCCAGGGTGCAGTTGAGCCCGTCCGGACTGGTCATGCTCTCCAGCAGGTCCGCTATTGTGAGCGCGTCGCAAAACGACAAGCTGAAATTCCGGAAGTACTCCAAAAACGCGTGTGGCGACACCGTGGGCACCGGTATAGAATAGGAGGAGCTCACCGAGCCGCTCTTCTGTCGGTAAAGCGTAGAGCACGCGGACTCCATAGGCGCACGGCGCCGCGCGTCAGCCTCCATGCACTCTGGCCCGTTTTCTGTCAGATTGCTCAAGAGAACCCCGCAGTCCTCATCGCGAAGGCCCGTCTGGGCGTCGTGACTCGCGTTGCTCCAGGTTCTCCGGTGAGTCCGGTCTCTCGAGCGGAGCTTGCCTCCCGCGCAGAGCCAGAGGTGATCAGACAGGAGCGCCGTGAAAAAGAGCAGCGACGCGAGGCTCATGCGCCATCTCTGCACCTTCTCCGGCTCCGCGCACGGTTTGTCGATGGGTTCGGTCACGCGGCAGATTTCTAACTCGGCGTCAAGTTTCCTTCCACACCGCCAGGCGCCCGTGATCATATTTTAGAGGGGGAGACAAAGCGCGAGCTCACACGGGCGGGTCTCCTCCGCAATATTCCCCACCGCGGCGTTTACATGATGGCTCGAAGCATCCCTTTCACCTGCTGCTCAAAATGAATCTGCACTGCAAACACCTGCGTCTGAATTACCGAGACAGTGCATGATAAAGCACATGCCGCGAGACTCCATCACCTACCCCGCATCTCCTTGACAACACATCGTACGCAGCCGCGTCTTACTCATTCACGGGCATCTCTGAGGCGGCGGGGTGAAGAGCTCGTGCGCGTTTGTCTGTCTGTAGGGGGCTTGTCATCTTTCTGTGGTCTCGTTCACTCTGTCGCCATCTTCGCTCGCACTCAGCCGAACCCTAAGATGTTTTAATTAAAGGCGGGGGTGTGGCGCGTGCGCTGTCGCGCGCATCCTTGCCTCCTCCATTGAAACTTCATTCACCATGCGCTCACCATTCAGCAGCGCGCATTGTTACCCACCCCACCCCTTGAGGAATCACCCCTTTCGCCTTCCTCGGGTGGGCAGACACGCAGAGCCCGGTTATGAGCACAGAGCATCGTCATAGCACTGGGAGAATGTGCCTTCGATTGTCTTCCGGTCATTTTGATCCGTTTTCGGTAAAGAAACGCTGTGAATACCACTTGGTTTTAGCACTGGAACCAGGCATTGTGACGTCAACACAACTGACAATTTTTTTTTCTTTCTTATTTTATAATAGTTTTATTTTAATATAATTATTTTTATACTGTAATATATATATATATATATATATATATATATATATATATATATATATATATATATATATATAATTAAATTTTGACTGGTAAATATATTAATCAGTTTTATTTCACCTAAATAGCACCCCACACATACTGTTCTAATAAAGGAATGAAAATGGGGTAAAAGACTAGAAGTTTTTCTACATGGCAATAAAACAGCTACAGCACTTTCTTTAACACCTGCAGTACCATAAAAATGTTTTGGAGAAATTAGGGATGAATGGATTTCTGGCAATGGATATGCAAGGTAGGTGTAATGAATTTGTGAAATAAGCATGGACTAAAATTGTTGCTCTAAGAGTTTACTTAATGAAAGCATAATACAGAAGATGTATATGTGAAATATTTTAAAATTTGACCAAGAAAAAGGACACCTTTTGTCAAAATTCTTTACCTATTCTTTTAACTGATATTGTGTTCAATATTTCATCTATATTCAATGTTTTTTTTTCTATCATTTTCTGTAAGGGGATCTAGATAGATAGATAGATATGCCTGCACAGACTTTTCACACTAGATGGCGCTATGAACCCATATAAGAGACTGCAGCGTGAAACTTGGCAGCAGTAGCAGAGAAAACAACATGAACTGAGGGAAGTGTTGAGAGGGGAGGGTGGGATTTATCATTTGGACTTTTGATCCTGTGCTATAATAAGCCTTGAGGGACTAGGTGTGTTTCTGGGGCCGAGCTCTGTCCAGATCTTTTACTGGTTTTAAATAAACTCCAGAGCATTTGCAAGCCCTGCAGGGCTTATGAAAGAGTTAGTATTCTCCTCAGACAGCATTTGTTTTGAGTGCTTTTGTAAAAGATGGTGGGGGCTCCTCTGACTTCTTTTCATCCGGAAATCAGTGTTGAAGTTTGAGGTCATGTTAGTTAGTAGCAGATCCTAAATGCTAGATTTTATCCAAAGCAAAATAGAGAACACTAATTACAGGAAGAATCCACTTGGAGCACTTTTTAGGTCTTTCAGATCACGTTATGTTGTTGCAGTGACTACAAACTCTTTTCACAGACAAGCAGTTACATGCTTTTATTCTGCGCCTTTATAGACGAATATAATGTCCCTGTCCTTCATTGTGATCAGCTTGTCTTATTTTATGATGAACTATGTTCTAGCACATTTGTAAATGTACATCAAGACTCAGCAGACAACAGGGAAATGCTGCACCATTGTAAATTTCACAGTCAATCCCACGTGGAATCTGTCTGCAATGAATTCCACTGAAATCTACGGAACCTTCTGGAAATTCAGTGTGCCTGTATTCAATGTTGGTCTGCTTATGACATCAGACTGCTGGCAATTCAAAACGTTTTACACATCCCTGCATCCCCTTTTTTGTTTATTAAATATTTTTAATAATTTTATATTGATGATATAATTTTACTAAAATGCTTAACATGTAAAATGCTTAATGTACTAAGACAGTGATATTAAAAGTCAAAATTCAGTGGACACTTTATGATCCATACTACAAGAAAGCATACAGTATGTATGTAAAAACAAACTGACTTCAGCATTGAGCTATATTTAGCATTTTCATTTTATTTTTATTTTTATGGGAAAACACTTAATGTGCAATTTAGCACATTGCTTTCATAATTTGTTTGCCTGTATAAATTATGCATCATCAGCAAGGTGATAGACTGGTCCCCTGTCCAGGATGTTTCCTTGCATGTGTCCCGAGATGCTGGGATAGGCTCCAGCCTCCTTCGACCCAAGGAAAAGCGGTATGGAGAATGAATAAATGGATCATCAATAAGGTGAGTACTGAATTTGGACTCACTTTACATTAGTTAAATGTGCACTATAACTTTTTTTCTTCAAAAATAACAACATTTAAACAATGAGTCAATACATCAATCCTTCCAAAACATGTTTTAAGTGTTGGCAGAAGAAAAATGGCAGATGGAGCAATAATAACTGACATAATCCATGATATTTTTACTGATATTTGTAAATTGTCTTTCTAAATGTTTCGTTAGCATGTTACCATCGTTTCTTACTGTATTCATGGAGACAAGAGCCGTCGCTATTTTCATTTGTAAACACTTGCAGTCTGTATAATGCATAAACACAACTTCATTCTTTATAAATCTCTCCAACAGTGTAGCATTAGCCATTAGCCACGGAGGACAGCCTCAAATTAATTCAGAATAAAACTTTAACATTCAAATAAATACTTTACTCACATAATTCGAAGCATGCATGACGAACATCTAGTAAAGATCCATTTGAGGGTTATATTAGCTGTGTGAACTTTGTAAATACGCTGTAATATAGTCGACAGCTGGTGTGGCAGGGAGCACGCGATTTAAGGTGCGGCGCCGAGTGTAAATCGGTGCATTGTTAATGATGCCCCAAAATAGGCAGTTAAAAAAATTAATTTAAAAAAATCTATGGGGTATTTTGAGCTGAAACTTCACAGACACATTCAGGAGACACCTTAGACTTATATTAAATCTTGTGAAAGAATGTTCTTGGGCACCTTTAAGTGATGTGCATTTTAAACCGTATTGTCAGTATTTTTACTCTATTTTGCAACAAGCCACAGCAGAGCAGCACACAACTCTGTGTTTCGCGAACAAATCTGCGGCTTTGAATGAATCGTCAATGATTCAATGATCCATTCATAAATACAGCCGCTAGCTTTGATACTAAAAGAATGAATGACTCGGTGATTCACTCATAAAAACAGTGACTTACGGCCACCTACTGGCGGTTTTAATGTAATATTTAAAAGTATCACTTCGTTTTTTCATTGTATTTATTGATTTTTTTTTTAAAAAATATTATTTATTTTACAAGGGTATTTATAAAGGTAAAAAAAAAATGCACTGGAAAAATCGATTTAAGAAGGCAAATATTGTCCCTTAATGGAAAAGTGTAACTGCAGTCTAAGTGGAAAAGAGAGGGTACACAGAAGGATGTTAAATCCCTCAGGGTGTACGACACTCTAGAAAGTTTGAGAACCACTGAAAGAGGATATGTACAATTGCACAAGTGCTACTGCTAAGAGTGCAATGTCAGTACAGTCTGTTACCTTGATTCATATTTTTCATAAGCTTAAATGAATTAGTCTAAAGAGAAAAAATTATAATGACAATTTTGTCTAAAGACTACATATAAAATAGCTATCAAAATTAATGTTGGTAACTGTAGTTTGATTAAAAGTAATGACTAAGACTTGACAAAAATGTGATGACTTTTCGTCGACTAAAACTAGACTAAAATATCAAAGACTAAAATAACTATAATGTGACTAAGACTAAAGAGCATTTTGGACTGAAGATAAAGACTAAGACTAAATCAAAAATGGCTGCCAAAATTAACACTGTTGCACAGTCACATGAAGTCACCAGTGCAGCAGGCAAGCTTGGAATATGGAAAAGCTTACATTCAGCAGATGGAAATATTGCCATTACATTGATTTTGTCAGGAGAAAAGACTACCTGAACACCATTGTGTAAGTTGTGGCATTACTTTTTCCTTCACACAGCTTAAGATCCTTTCCATCTAAACTGGTTATATCTATTAAGCCTAGTAGTGCATGTTTTATGAGCTGTAGGATAACCATATTCATCTGCACTGTCACTCAGAGCCGGTTGTAGCACAACCAAAACAATGTTCTTCCGCAAAATGCATGCAGTTTTGTTTTTTAAACTGCTAACAGGCCGAAAGTTACATAGTGTATCTTTAAAAAATAACTGGCAGGCAGTGGACAACCTTGTTTTTGCACTCCAGCTGGGTGTTCCTATAAGGGTGTGTCTATGAATACTCTTAGCTCTATTTTCACACATTTGACCATGTGTCAATTTTGTAGAATTCCACATATTTCTCCCCAAAAGTAGAACACTTGAAAGAAGGAAAAAGACACAAAACACACACTCGCTGTTTCTTTCTGTTTCCGCACTATTTTTTTTAATCAATCTTTTCCTCGATTTCTTTCTTTTCTTCTCTCTTGATATGCATACTCTTCAGTTTTGTGCTGTGCTGTTGAGAGGACTGAGAGAACTTTTGTGTATATGTTCGTTTTGTGAATGAATTACCCGACCCCTCCGCACCTTTATCCAACATGGGGTCACAGTTGAGAGGGCATAAGTCAAACTTCAAAGATGAGATAAAGATCAATTGAAACGCACACCAACTAAGAACACTTGCTGGTATTTACTTACAAACGGATGCAGAAACACTTGATACACACAGTTTTAGGAGAGGAGAGTTGTTCCACTGAATCAATGACACATGGAAATAAAAATCTTATTCTAGTACCCTGAATTTGGAGGAAGATATTAATTGGTTCACACTTGTACACTATTGTTGTGCCTTTGATTAGGGGTTGAAGTGTATGTAAGTGCCCCCCCTTTCCCACGTTACTGAGTTACTCATCATGATCCTTGACATCTGACCCCTGATAGATAAAGGTCAAGTTGGGAATGTGCTGAGGTTTACAGAACACCACTTATCAGAAAGACACAACTCAATCTGTGTTCATGTGTGTCACTCTCAAAAAGTGAAAGTATACAGTATACATACAAGTATTTCTGGAAATAAATCAGTGTAATGTATCCTGTACTTGGTGTATGTGTGTTGTAAAGAGAGTGGTGAAAGGCTGCAGTTTGTCAGAATGACAGAAGAGGGCAGCAGAATCTGCATTACATACCTCTGTGCGGAATGCGTGTGAGCGTAATGAAATGTGCTGATTGATTTTGTGCTTCGGAATTGTCAGAAATACAACCAACTGCTCCATAAGGAGCCATAGAAACCGCAAATCTGCACCAAAAAAAAAAACCACACCGAAAGCCCTTCAGTAAAACTTTTAACAGTATTCAGGTTCCCTTCATTCAGAATTGATCTCGGTCTGCTGTTAACACTTACAGCACATTCAGGAACTATAGTTTAAAGAGATTCTATTCTATTGTTTTGCTTTCAACTTGAGAGTTCAACTTGACGGTCACAATTTTTGTCTAGCATATAATGTGAAGAAGTGAAGATTGTTTTAACAGTTTATTTATGGATATTAAATTAACTATTAAATCATTTGTAGAGATTTATTAACCTCGGATAAAGAAAGAAGACGTGTTTCTCACAGCTAAAAGTGAACCTCTCTGTGACCCTCCGTTTCTTCTTGTAATCTCCTCTTTAGGTTTGTCCTAGGCACAGATACATTTGTTTGTCTCCTTGTTAAACACTAATAGTTAAACTGTTGTGATGTTTACCTTTGGAGAAAAGGTCTGCTTGAATATCTGTTGTTAAATTAATGAGATAAATCAAACTCATTGTGTGAATTAGAAATAGTTTTCCTAATGCCTGAGCTGCTCACACTTTCAGGATGTTTGAGTGGCTCTTTAAATGTCTGTATTCATAACAAAATACTCACAAAAGTTGAATATTTTTTGTTTAGCTTTTCAATTCTTCCTATGTTCCTTATTGTAAAGCATTTTGGATCAATTGCAATTGTGTTAAATGTGCTCTTTAAATAAAGTCTGACTTGACACTTTACAATAAGGTTTCATTTGTTAACAGCATTAGTCAAATACATTATTTAACATGAACTATGAACAATACTTCTACAGCATTCATTAATCTAATGTTGTTGATCTCAACATTTACACAATTCACTTCTAAAGGTCAAAAGTTTTATAACATTCCTAACATGAACAATCATTTTAAATGAACATTAACAAAGTTAATAAATGCTGTAAAATATATATTGTTCAGTGTTAGTTCATAATGCATGGACTAATGTTAATAAATTAGACACATTAAATTGTTCAAAACTAACAGTAAAGGCATTTATAATGTTACAAATGATTTCTATTTCAAGTAAATGCTCCTTATATATATATATATATATATATATATATGCATATAAAGATTCCTGAAAAAAAATGCATCATGGTTTCCAAAAAAATATTAAGCAGCACAATTGATTTAAACATTGATAATAATATTTTTAAAATGATTTTACCAAATAGACAATGAATATTCCACCGAATATCAGCATTGTAGAAAATGTTTCTGAAGGTTCATGGAATATTTGAAATGATTTTTTATTATTAAAATATTTTTTAAAATAAGTGTTTTCTCACTGCCCTAATGAGAACAATATTGTAAAGCAACATTTAGATGACGGTTGTGAGTGGTCGAGATGTTTTTGTGTATTCTCCACAAAGACAAGTGAGCAGGGCCAGCAGAAGCCCCCCCATGTCCAAACCATGAGACCCCACACTGTGATTCACAGATGGAGTTGAGTGATGGGCTGACACAGTTTTCCCCCTGCCATATTCATTGCATTAGTCTTTTATTCTTAAATTAGCCATAAATAAGTTGCACTAAAAAGGTGTTCCTGGGTCTGCTGTGTGGCTGTTCGGTGGAATATTCATTGTCTAATTGGTAAAATCATTTTAAAAATGTTAAAAAAAATTCAATAGGAACAGGCTACAACTGCTACTTCTGAATATGCAAACTCACTCAAACACAAGTGACACCTGCAGTTAATATGTCAGACCCCAGACCTGTGAGACCCAACATGTTGTGTGTGCGTGTTTGTATGAATGAATGAATGACAACAGTGTGTTCTGTGCTGATGTATCTGAGCCAGTATCCGCTCAGCTATACAAATACTGACTCACAATTATATTACAGCCTGTGCGTATGAGTGTGCATCTGAATGTGTGGTCCACGGCCCCGTACACCTTCCCTAATGACAGAAAAATTGTTCTCTTTGCCAAGTTACATTAGTGTCAGTGCAAAGAGGAGGTGAGGTAAAGCATGTGAAGTCACATGTTAGATCAGATTCAGTGCAAGTGTTTGTGTGTGTGTGTAGGTGTGTGATGGAGAAAGATAAAGTACTTTACAACACAGCATCAGGAGAATTACGACCACATCCTATCTCTGTCCATCTAATGAGGTCTGTAATATCTGGAGAAATCTGTTAACATTCCCATTTATCTCAATGGCAGTTGCTGGTTGGCAAAGGACCCTCTGGAAGTAAGCAATCGCCAAGTTGCCATCTTAAAGCTTCTTCCCCCCCCAGGTCAATCACTTGAGCTGTAAATGCCATGTGACTAATCATTCTTGAGTTGATTGGCTGATGGTAGCACATAAGCATGCACCATACAAAAAATTTTCACTGGACTGTCAAAGGCAGCAGACAGACATATATCAATTTCATGCTTCTAAGTAACCCCCCCCCCCCCCCCCATCCCCAAAAAATGTAGGGTCTATAAGATTTAAAAAAAAAACTATTTTGCTCAACAAAGCTGCATTTATTTAATAATACAACAAAAACAATAATACTGTAAAATATCATTACAATATTGTCAAATATTATTACAATTCGATAGCTGTCCATTTTAATATATTTTAAAATGTAATTTATGATGGTAAAGCTGAATTTTCAGCATTACGCCAGTCTTCAGTGTCACATGATCCTTCAGAAATCATTCTATTTTGCTGATTTGGTGCTCAAGAAACACTTATTGTCTTTTGACTTTTGATCAATTTAATGTGCCCTTGCTGAATATTTATGAATCATTTATAAATATTATGATTTATTAATTGCTTAAGGTAAAAAATTACTGGTATTACTATTGTTGTGGGGACATTTGGTCCCCATAGGGTTTACCAGGACCAAACAAACAAACAAACAAACAAACAAACAAACAAACACACACACACACACACACACACACACACACACACACACACACACACACACACACACACACACACACACACACACACACACACACACCTCGGACAAAAGCAAGTGGTGAGCGGCAAGATGCAGGCATGTGAAGAAATTACGGTAACACTTTACAACACGGTTCATTTGTTAAACATTAGTTAATGTATTAACTAACATGAACTAACAATGAGCAATACATTTGTTACTGTATTTACTAATCTTCGTTAGTGTTAGTTAATGAGAATACAGTTGTTCATTCTTTGTTCATGTTAGTTCACAGTGCATTAACTAATGTTAACAAGCTTTTAATAATGTATTAGTAAATGTTGAAATTATTAATTTTATTATATAATGATTAATAAATGCTGTATAAGTGCAGTTCATTATTAGTTCATGTTAACTAATGTAGTTAACTAATGTTAACTAATGAACCGTATTGTAAAGTGTTACCGAAATTACATTCAATGACACTTTCAATTAACTGTGTGTGTGTGTTCTGTTCTGAACTGGATGGTGTTTATCACAGAACTGCTCAAGATGAAAGAGAGAGAGAGAGAGAGAGAGAGCTGAGATGTTTTTTTGTTTGTTTGTTTTAGCACAAACTACAGAAAGATACACTGCACAGACCCTACAGACACTATACAGTCTTATTTTCATCTCTGTTTCTTGAGGTTGAGACACAAACCAAAACAATATTTTCACAGAATACCATGAAAGAAAAAAAAAAGAAAAAAAATCACTGGTCTGAATAAGTGAATAAATAAGTGTGTGTGTGTGTGTGTATTACAGAGACACACCACAGAGAACCAGAACCATCTCAGAGAACACACACCGCTGTATCCTTTACCATGCGTCTTTCCCTTTGACCCCTCGGTGCTGACGGATTCATCGTAAGCGGTTGCCTTCCTGCTAAGAAAACTTTTAACACCTTTTATTTGTACAGATGTAGGCATGCACTGCTCACTCTCTCACACACAGCTAATCATCTTACTATTTGTCTTCTGTAGTTGTGCCGTGGCTTTCACAGCACAGAGATGTATGTTACCCAAGATACCTAAATGAACCACAGCTAAATATTTAAGATATTTAATACTGAATCATATGATCTGGACAACACCCAGATTTAAGCTCTGCTTTACATATCCAAAAGCGATCAAAAGTGTGTGTGTGCGTCTTATTTTGATGGGAAATCAGGCTGTTTTTGTGATCTGGGGTTGCAGTTCTGACTATATTCTTTCGCAACGTGTCCATGAGACTGGAGACAAAAGATGTGAAAAGAGAGGAGAGGAGTGGGAGGACAAAAAGACATTGTTATGTGAAACATGTTGATAAAAGACACACAACAGTGGTTTGTGCAAGATTGAGTGAGTATATCTGTATCATCACAGTCTGCTCCCTAGAAATTTTATGAAAGGATCAACCTCAGAGGCTTTACATAGGACTTGAAGGACTTCAAATCCCATGGTATTCCACTGAAATAGCAAGGGAGAGAAATGATGAACTGGTTCACCATGGAAAAACTCCTACAGCTGAATGTATTAGAAAGTCATAAAAGTTATCTCATCTGTTCTTATCCTGGAATAGAAAAAAAGCTGTCTGGCAATTTAAAAAAAAAAGTTCCATGTGGTTTATATCATTATTATTTTTTTTTAAACTAAAGTCAAAATATTATTAAAATTATAACAATAATTAAAATAAAATATATAAAGATTATAACTCTATTTTTTTAATATCAAAAATATTAAGTTAGAGATGAAACAGAAGTAGCAGCAGATCTTTTCTTCCATATTGTGACATAAATCTGTGAAAATATTGTTTTGGTTTGTGTGTCGACCTCAAGAAACAGATAAGACTGTATAGTTTCTGTAGGGTCTGTGCTGTGTATAAAAGAATTAAGATGCATTTACAAAATAAGGTGAATTTTGCCAACTTTAATATAATAAAATATTGCCAACTTTAATATATATATATATATATATATAAACTATTTAAAAAGTCAACATGTTATTATATTATATTAAATTATAAAGTATTTAATTAATATATGGATAATATTTAATAGATAAAAAGGAACTTTAATTTTGTATTTGTAAAATGCATTAAAAAATTGAAAAATTCAATTTTAATCAAAAGTAATTTTTAAGTGCCAAATCAGGTAGAAATAACTACAACAACTGCACTTGTTACAGTGTAGTGTAATAATGTGAGGTCTTCATGTGAAAAGTATGTCTAAATCAACATTATAGCCTTACTACTCATGCAATGCGCACGCACGCACACACACACACACACGCACGCACACTCATATAGACTATGTAAAATAAATATACTGTCACGGATCTAATATCAAAGTACTTCTCATGAACTGAAGCATAAGCTTAGGAAATCTTTCTGTTTCTCTCTCTTTTTCTCGGTTTCTGTCTGACACACATTCCTTTGCATGTCTCTGTCTCTCACATTCATACACAGAAGGGCCGAGTGAGACAGACAGAGAGAGAGAGAGAGAGAGAGAGAGAGACTCTTTTTTGTGTTTCTTTGTCTGTCTTGCTTTGTTAACTCTCTCCTTTTCTCTCACATTCAGACACGCATAAAGCGAAGAATCGTGAAGCTCCAGCTGACCCGCAGAAAAGTCAAAGACGGAATTAGAGGAGACTTCAGGAAGCAGCCGCTTACTTGGGATGCATAAACGCAGTGAAGCCAAAACCCCCCATTCTGGTCAAAACATCCAATTTACTCATCAAAGTGTTTAGGCTGCCGCTGCTGCTGATGGCTGTGACAAGGCCAGAGAGGAAGATGACAGTGTTGTGCTTTGACTTCTACAGTGAAGGCAGAGGCTTTATGGTTCACTCTAAAAACTCCTGGGTTATTTCTTTAACCCATTTTCTGGGTTATTTGTGTTGGGTTAAAATTATGGGTTATTTTTTCAGAGAGTAACCATTTTCTGGGTTATAGGGCTAATATTTTGACCCAATTCCTGGGTTGTTTAGGTTTCTGGGTTATTTTTCAAAGAGTAACCCATGTTCTGGGTTAACGCCCCTTCCCCCCGCCCTCGCTGTTGTTCTGGAATTTTCTCACAACAGTCGTTTGAAACAACCGTCACTTGAACTTGAACGCACTCGATCCGTTTTGGCCTGGGCTTCTTCGGTGCAACTTCATCGCGTGTTCAAGGTAAGCAAGTATTTTCAGTGTCAATGTAACGTAAACTTTTCTGTGTCCATGTCCCCGTTGCTAGTTTAGCACCATCTGTTGAAAAAATGACCATGGCTTACCGTGGTAATTCTGTGGTTAGCATGTAGCCGCCCGCAGATATCGCGACAACATCTAACTAGTTTAAAGTCCGTGTAAAGTCAAAATAAAATGTGTTTTGAGTTTGTCAGACTAAATAAGAAAGTGTTATTAACCACCCAGCCAAATTTGAATGATTAAAAATAACGATAAGTTCATGAAATTAGGTGTCAAAATGGTTGTGCTTTTTACACATCGAGAAACGTATGATCTATTTAATGTGTTTAGAAGAAAATGACTGAATTCACTTTACACGGTCTTTAAATTCTATTTTTCATAAACTGTGCTGTACTTATCTCATTGTTATAATACTGGTAATAATACGATAAGCACAGTGCAGCTAGTGGCGACTTCATGCCGCGTTAAGGGGTCGAACACCGGACGAGAAGCGCCGCGCTGCGCCGCGTCTAGGACAACTCAAGGTATCGCGTACTTTCTCAGTTTATGGCCAGCAATATTGTTATGTTTTAGGACATTATGAAATTAAGATAATGTCAGTAGTATGTTATGATTGTACTGTATAATTAAATACAACCGTTGCTGAGTCTGCAGTCTGAACACTTTACCTCAGAGCGTCCGTTAACTGAATGAATTGAGAATATCACCTGAAAATCCAATAACATCAGCAATTTTCATTCAAGCAGCTGATTTCTGTAAATTAATGTAAAACTAAATTTATATTGCAGCACATGGTGAAGTCAGTATATACATTAACGACGATTTGAGACAAATAAGTGTAAATTTAATATAAATCGATGTACATGGCGCTCTGTGGCGCTGCAGGATTTTGAACAAGGTCCCGAACCGTTGCTGGGCGCCGCGGACAGACGCCGAATGGCGCCGCCGGTGTGTGTACACTCATAGAGAATAATGTGTTTGAATTTTAAATACGCTTCTCTTCCGGTGTGCGACCCCCTTTAGCCGCGGCTAGAGCGACGAGGCTACACAATAGTTATGTTAACCAGCTGCGCTGTGCTTATCATATTATACAGTGCCCTACTGTCTTAAGTAGTGAGAGTTAAAGAAGCGTTTCAAGTCTTCAAATTGTTGCTAACCTCTATTGCTATGTTTTCTTCAGGTCATTATAAATGGACAGCTTTGTCGCTGATAAGCTAACTGAGTGGCGGATGTCTGGGCTGATAGAGAATTTTAGAGGTGAGCGTTTTACTCTTTTAAGGGATAATTCACCCAAAAATGAAAATATGATGTTTATCTGCTTACCCCCAGGGCATCCAAGATGTAGGTGACTTTGTTTCTTCAGTCGAACACAAATGATGATTTTCAACTCCAACCGTTGCAGTCTGTCAGTCTTATAATGCGAGTGAATGGTAACACAATTTATAAGAGTCAAAAAATATGCTTAGACAAATTCAAACTGAACCCTGCGGCGCGTGACGACACATTGATGTCCTAAGACAAGAAACGATCGGTTTGTGTGAGAAACCTAAGCGATTGCTGAACGCAGTTGGACATAGTGGTGTTTTAGAGGTAAAAAATTATATAAATACTGTTCGGTTTCTCGCACAAACCGATCGTTTCGTGTCATAGGACATCAATGTGTCGTCACAAGCCGCAGGGTTTAATTTGGATTTGTCTAAGCATATTTTTTGACTCTTATAAATTGTGTTACCATTCATTCGCATTATAAGACTGACAGACTGCAACGGTTGGAGTTAAAAATCATCATTTGTGTTCTACTGAAGAAACAAAGTCACCTACATCTTGGATGCCCTGGGGGTAAGCAGATAAACATCAAATTTTCATTTTTGGGTGAACTATCCCTTTAACTGCCCTCATATCATCTCTCTATACCTAAATATTTTTCTTGAATATGGCTTAAATGTGTCAGTGTAAGATTTTGTGACAGTCACAACTTCTTTGACAGTGGGGAATGCATCTCTATAATAACCCTTATAGTTAAAAGATACTTGTGCCTTGTCTTTAAGCTGTTATGCATAATAATGGGCCAGATATTCACCTTTGCATTAATGTCATTATTACACTTGTTAATGAAAGAAAAGATGGACAGTATAGACTGTCATTCACACAAAATGGGTAATGCTGCAAAAGAACCACATTAGTTAACTAGCAAATTGGGCCACGTTTTTTTTTTTTTTTTAAACAAAACAAAAAAAAAAACCAAACAGCATTCCCTTAAGTGTGATTATTTATTAGCTTGATAATCAAAGAGTGTCTGGTGAGTGGTTCACAATTGTCTCGACTTATTAACAATACTCATGTTGTCTTGTTTTCTGTCTTTCAGGTGAAGACATAGATGAGGAGGCATTTCTTCTCTTAGATGAGGACACTATCAAAAATCTTGTCCCTCAAGTTCAATCCAGTTATTGAATGTTGTCAAATGTTTGAGAGAAAATGAGTTGTTTATTTTTCTATTTTTTCTAATGTCTAATGTTATTACAGTGTGACCTAAGATAAATAGGTCCAAGTGTGTAGAGTTTAATTTAATTTAATGCAATAAAAATGTAAAAGTGCTTGAAGTGTGTAAGTTTCTGAAGTTTTATTTTCTGAAATAAGGCATACTGGCATAGTAACCCAAGTTAGGTTATTTTTGACCTTTGACCTTTGGTTAAAAAGGGACCTACTAATTTCTGGGATATTTCAACCCAGATATTGGGGTTGTTCTTTTGACCCAAAAGTTGGGTTATATTAACTACAATTTTGGGTTATTTTAACCCAAAATTTGGGTCAGGTATTTAACCCAGAAGTTGGGTCAAAAAGAATAACCCATTTTTCTGGGTTGAAATAACCCAGAAATTAGTTGGTCCCTTTTTAACCCAGGATTTGGGTCAAAAATAACCCATTATGGGTTATTTTTGACCCAGGAGTTTTTAGTGTGTTGGAATAACAGAGTCGGGCCCACAGCAGATCTCTAATAATGGCAACACACACTGTTGACACCGCAAGCGAGTGCGGTGATGTGATGTGACTAAACCAGAATGCTCAGTGCAATGGTGTCACATGCCTAAATAAAGAAAATACATTTTGTAAATAAACCCTTTCTGACCTGCTAATTGGGGCCTAAGTCCTCTTAAGTAGGCTTGTTTTAAAACGTTGAAAAACATCTAAATGATACCGTGCAAAGCAAGTGCAGTGGTTGATGGATTATACTTTCATATTCATTACATTTCCATACATTTTTAAGTTGTTGACACATACTACGGAGGGTGTTTTCCTACTAAATCACCACAGAACATAACCCATACTTACAGAAAGCAAATTCAGATTAAAAGCAAACTCGCAGTCTCTCTTTCTCATAGCTGTCGGCGTGTATTTGCGGTCCAGGACAAACAATGATCTTAATCCTCGGCTGGTTTTAGGCATGTTTATAGAAGTGAACTGAGTGGTCTCTCTGTGGTTTGTGAAATGAAGCCTCTCCCTGCACAGGCAAATGTGTTCTGCTGTGAAATCTCTTCTCTTAATCAACCACAGACAACAAGAGAGGAGGGCCGCAAATAATAGTACACGCTGACCACTGCAAAAACAAACATCCTGTCTATAGGAGACACACATCCTTCTTTCTGTCCCTCATATCTTCCTATTTCTCTTCATCTCCGTCAGTATTTATTTGTTCTGAGACAGTGGAAGCGATGCTGTTTTTCATCTCTTGTTCTCAGCATGTGCAGATTCAGCCCTTACTGTGCCATTAAAGGTTCAGTCTATAATGTAGCATTAGAGGGTGGAGCATTACCAGTAGCAACCCCTACTGACATAAAAGACCTCAGAAAGCCCCTCTTTTTTGCTTAACTGTTTATTTTGCATAACAAAACGTATTAGGAAAGGGGGAAGCTCTACTCTGGGCCTCCATACTGGGGTTTAGTAATGCAGCCTACTTTGAGGAATTGTAGTATTTGGTTAAACACTAAAGGCGACTTCATTAATGTTTAAACCAATGTAGGCTTGTTTGAAAGTAGTGTTCCTGTTTGGAAAAATAATCCAATCAGCATAGATCCGCGTAGATGTCTGATCAGCCTGATGTCATTATTATTCATATGTATCTTTAACATGTAAAAACGTACAATACTGACAGCATTTAAACATAAAAGTATTCACATATGCACAGCTTCAGACACAAATCATTTTGAGCACCAAACCCTTACCACTTTTCAACAATATTAAAAAAAAAAAAGTAATAAGCAGATAAATGTGCAGTGACGATTTTAGTTACAATACACTATTATATAGATATTTTTAAGTCCACAATGTTTAAACGAATGCAACATTTGAGTATGATGGAGGATGAGGATGATTATACATGCATAAAAAGTTAAATTACAGCCTTTTTCCTAACGCTGCGCTATCATATGGTTTTTGATGACTTGGAATATAACACACAAGTAAACGATTATGTTTATGGCTATTTTATGGTGTCTTTGTCATTTTTATAGCTGCGGCTGTCAAATAAATGATAATTTGTGTGATTAAATGATGGCAGAATTTCCATTCGATATAACATTTTAAATTTTAGGCTTGTGTAGAGTGATAATATCCTCTGAAAAGAGTTGAATATTACACAAAACAGAATGAAACTGTTCTAATGTCAAATTATGGAAATGCATTACCTAAATGTGATGGTATTTAATGTATTTAATGTCCTTGATTAAAAACAATTAAATCAATCTATTAATTCCATGAAGCTAAAAGTATTGTTCATGGATTTTTGATGCTGTCAATAATAATGTACTTATCAAGAGAGTTCAAAAGTTTGGGGTCAATAAGATATTTTTATGAAAAGAAATTACATTAAAGTGACAGTATAGACTTTTATCATGGTACAAAATACTTCTATTTAAAATCATGAAATAGAAGTATTTCAAAATCAAAAATGCTGTTCTTTTGAAATTTCTTTACATCAAAGAATCTAACATATTAATAACAAACATATTAATCTGCACAACTGTTTCTAACATTGATAATAAAAAGAAACATTTTTTGAGCAGCAAATTAGCATGATTAGAATGAATTCTGAAGGATCATGTGACACTGAAGAATGGAATAATGGCTGCTGAAAATTCAACTTTTCCATCACAGGATGAATGACATTTTACAATATTAAAGGTGCCATCTAACGTTTTTTTACAAGATGTAATATAAGTCTAAGGTGTCCCCTGAATGTGTCTGTGAAGTTTCAGCTCAAAATACCCCATAGATTTTTTTAAATAATTTTTTTTTAACTGCCAATTTTGGGGCATCATTAACTATGCACCGATTCAGGGGCTGCTGGTCCTTTAAATCTTGTGCTCCCCACCCTCTTGTGCTCGCGACTCTACAATACAGTGCATTTACAAAGTTCACACAGCTAATATAACCCTCAAATGCATCTTTACATGATGTTCTTCATGTATGCTGCATGCATGCTTCGGGTCATGTGAGTATAGTATTTATTTGAAGGTGTAATTTTGATTCTGAACGAGTTTGATAGTACTCCGTGGCTAAAGCTAACATTACACACTGTTGGAGAGATTTATAAAGAATGAAGTTGTGTTTATGAATTATACAGACTGCAAGTGTTAAAAAATGAAAATAGTCACAGCTCTTGTCTGTGTGAATACAGTAAGAAACGATGGTAACTTTAACCAACAGTAGCCTACATTAGCAACATGCTAACGCAAACATTTAGAAAGACCATAAAATATCACTAAAAATATCATGATATCATGGATCATGTCAGTTATTATTGCTCCATCTGCCATTTTTTGCTGTTGTTATTGCTTGCTTACCTGTTCTGATGATTCAGCTGTGCACAGATCCAGACGTTAACTACTGGCTACCCTTGTCTAATGCCTTTCATAATGTTGGGAACATGGGCTGGCATATGCAAATATTGATGGCGTACAACAGTCGGTATTATGTTGAGAATCTTTTAAACAAATGAGATTTATATAAGAAGGAGGAAACAATGGAGTTTGAAACTCAATATATGTCTTTTCCATGTGAGTATAGTATTTATTTGGATGTGTAATTTTGATTCTGAACGAGTTTGATAGTACTCCGTGGCTAAAGCTAACATTACACTCTCTTGTTATTCAACTATGCCAAGGTAAATTCAATTTTTAATTCTAGGGCACCTTTAAAATAGAAAAAAGTATTTTAGATTGGGACAATATTTCATTATGTTTTTTGTTTTTTTTACTGTATCTTTGATTAAATGAATTCAGCCTTGCTGAGACTTATTTCAAAAACATCTTTCCTCAAAGAATCTTTTGAACAGTAGTGTACATTTCAATGTCTATGTAAACATATTCCCTCCAAACAAGGTTTCAACAGAAGCAGGTATACTAATAGACTAGCATAAAATGTCTTAGATTTATCCAGTGCTAATGCAATAGTCAACTATTTCAGCAGAGACTACAGCCAGACATGAAGCCAGCGACCAAAGCCAACAGGGTTGGGAGCCAAAGAGAGGCCGGGCCGAGCCCTGTTACAAACCCACACTCAAAGAGCTGGCTTACAATTCCCTACGCTGTCAAGTCCCTGTTGGATGGGGGAGAAAGAGGCCCAGGGACAGCGAGACAGCAGCACATGTACGCAAGTGAGAATGGGTATGCTGTGAGAAATATCATTTAATTTCCAAAGCAAACAGTCATCAAGTTCATGTACAGTTAGAACCAGGCAACACCCACACACACACAAAACACAAAGACGGAGAACTATCTGAGGCCACAAAAACAATACGGTCCGGTATATAATGTGGTTAGCTGATTGAAGCCCTTTTTGTGTCTTTTCACTGTTTTCAATCAACTGTAAAATGATTCAAAATAAATAGAAAGCAATTCATTTTGCGGTTATTTAGATTCACAAAAACAAACTGTTTCTCTCTCTTTGTTTCTCAATGCTTGTGTGAAGCTCCAGCTAAAGAGACAGGAGAAGGGTGTGTGATTCTTTCCCGGAAGTGGTTGGCTGCTGGGTTATGTCTCTAATTCCAACCCCAAGGAACAATCAGCGGGAACTTTTACACAGACACAGGAAATGAAGGGGTCAGGCGACGCTCACACACACACACGCACGCACGCACACACGCACACACACATAACATGTCGTGTTGTACTGCATGCAGCTGTTTGTAATTCACACTCTTGGATAAATAAAAAGGTTGGTTTTGGGATGTTTGGGAAATCTAAAGGAGCAGCTGTATCCTCTCAATATGAACAGAGGAATAAAGGTGCACACACACACACACACACACACACACACACACACACACACACACACACACACACGCACACACGCACACACGCACACACGCACACACAAATGCTTTCTGGGTAATGAATATGAGAGATGTGAAAAATGAAAATGTGTATGTTGCTCCTTTGATGAAAGAACTGAGAAAAACCACCAGATGAAGGAAATGTCCAGCGATGTGTTTTCTTTCTAAATGATCTATTTCATCCCAGCTCTCTTAATGAACGTCTGAAATATGATTTCATCAGCCACGATAGAGAGAGAGCATTTAAAAATGAGTGCGATGTGTGTGTGTGTGTGTGTGTGTGTGTGTGGTTATATGAGATGTTCGGAGTGTACGCTGCTCTTGTCTCAGAGCCACTTAGCTCTGAAAACGGAGAAGAAAATCTATCCACCCCTTTCTTCCCCTCCAACCCTGAAATCAATCTTTTGTGCAATGAGAAATTTGCATTTATTTGCTTGGTTGCCTTCACTAAACAAGTCATAGGAAAACATGGGATACTGTTCATGCAAATGCTGAAAGTGTCAACATAAAACATATATCACGTTGACACACTATATGCAAACAGTCATTTGGTCTACACACTAACTCTGAGGTTTCAGAGAGACTGAAAGGCAATAACAGAGCGGTCAGTTCTTGTAATCAGACAAACAAGTAGAGTGGATGATTTATTTTCCGAGTAAAATCCCAATATTATATATGCCTCTTTTGTATAATACTATAACCATAACAATGTGTGATAAACCGTTTTCAGATACTGAATATGGAGTATTAAAGTCAACTTGAACTAGTATTCACAATATATTTTACCACAGTAATGCGGTATACACTACTGCTCAAAAGTGTGGGGTCAGTAAGATTTTTTTTTAAATGTCTCTTGTGCTCACCAAGTCTACATTTATTTGATCAAAAATACAGCAAAACATTAATATTGTGAAGTATGACTACACTTTAAAACAACTGTTATCTATGCACTATTTCTATTTTCTATAACTGTTTTAATATGTTAACAATTTATTCCTCTGATGGCAAAGCTGAATTTTTCAGAGCAGCCATTATTCATATTCAGTGTTACATGATCCTTCAGAAATCATTAAAATATGCTGATTTAAAAACAAACAAACAAACAAACAAACAAACAAAACAGCATTTATCTGAACTAGAAATGTTTCGGTAATAATATAAATGTCTTTACTGTGACTTTTACTTTTCAGAAAGCATTAATTTATTTCAAAAAAGAAAAAAAGAAAAAAATGACTGTCCCCAAACTTTTGAATGGTAACATATTCCCAAATGAAACTAAACATCAAGTGAGGAAAAAAAAGAAGACCCAGACTTGATTTTTTCCTTTGGGAATAGATTGGATCATGAAAGGGAGCATTACACACTGTGATGTAAGCAGACCTGAATGGGAGTTTGCAGTTGATATAAGACATGGTCCATGTGACACCATCTACAAAGAAAAGATGTTTCAGAGCATTTTTGTTTCTACTTGATTTTATATATTTTAGCTTTAATAAGCATAGTTAAGGAAGCCATTGAGATTTACACCTAAAATAATCAAGAACTCAGAAAGAAGAAGCATCTGTATTTACAGAGAAATCACAGCCACGGGACACAACGTATCAGCTAATGTGACTGCTGCTTGTTTCTCCTGCACAGCCAACAGAAAACAAGACACATGCTGAATGTAATGACATAAATGTTAAAGCCTATGACCCTGAAGTACCATTTCATTTACAAAGAATCATTTCAGATCTATTAAAAGCCACAAAAGCAAGAGGAAACAATTCAAAAGTTCAATGTTCAAAACTTACAGGGTCAGCACGACTGTGCACTTATACTAACATACAAAATAGTCTTAAAAATAAATCCAATGAAGGACCACATTTTATAGCAGAATGAAAATTGCTCTGCTTTTGGCTTCCAGCCACTGCGATTTCATTTGTGTCCATCTTTGTCACCAGTATCAGTGTCCTTACTGCCATTACACACCATATGGCCTGTGGGATGTTTTCTCCATCACATACACAGGTCAAATTATTCCACCATGGGATGAGTGCTCGATGACTAAAACAATTATTTATATTTTTCAATTAATATTTCATTCATTTTTCATTTTTAGATTTAATATTCCTTTAAAGGTTTTCATTTACACTGAATTAATTATTTCACTTACATTCCATTTTAAAGTGCCCCTGTTATGCTTTTTCGAATATTACCTTTCATGCAATGTGTAATGTAGCTGTCTGTGAACGTAAACGATCTGCAAAGTTGTTAAGCTGAAGGTGCGCGATATAAAAAGTTGTGGTCTCTCAAAAGAAAGAATCGACTCTGAACAGCCTAATCAGAGCAGAGCAGGTTTGTGGAAAGGAGGGATTTAGAGAGACTGAATCATCGAAAGATGTGGTGATGTGCAATAATGAGAAAACGAAAGGGTTTTTTGACTTTTGATGCATGTGAACCTATTATAAGAGACCTCCAAAACAAAATTAGTAACCTGTAAAATAGCATAAGAGGGGCACTTTACAAAAAAAAAAAAAAAAAGAAAAAAAAAAAGTACAATATAGTTACCCTGTTGCACTATACAAGCAGGGATGTGAATTATAAATTCAAATAGTCCCTAAAGCTTTCATATGGTATGTTGGTAGACTTATTAATAATTAATGTTAAAAATATACAACTATCCATTTAAAGGTACACCAAATGGTAAATTGAAACCCCATGACTTATTTTTCTAGAATGTGATACTAGAGCTGCCTCTCAATTACCTCATCAGTCTTATCAGTGCCTGATCTCTCGTTTGAGTGTGTAAATTACAGCGGATATGTGATAGACAGCATTTATAGGGCAGCAAATTCCATTGAAAGACTTATCTGAGAGAGATCATAAGGGTATGTTATGTCTCAAGAAGACAGTCATTTCAAAACCAATCTGAGGTGTGGAGGACTACAAGGGAAATTTACGATCACATGAAATTAACTTAACTGCCTTTCTGCCTCTCTAGACACAAACCTCAGTCTGCCTGTTTGGACAAAGCTTGATGTTCACTCTTATTTGCCTGAACAAATCATGGCAGACACACATGGAGCAGATGTCAAACAAGTTAATATCTGAAATCACACCAGTAGGCAGGTTGCAAACTGTACCCGTTTAACAGGCCTAAAAGTACGTAAGTCATCTCCAGTCTCAAATAAGAAACAACATGTACACACACACACACACACACACACACACACGCACACACACAAACACGCACACACACGCACAGGTTTGTTTTGCTATCTTTGTGAGGACATTCCATAGGTGTAATGGTTTTTATACTGTACAAACTGTACATTCTATCCCCCTACACCACCCCTAAACCTACCCATCACAGAAAACATTCTGCATTTTTACATTTTTAATAAAACATTGTTTAGCATGTTTTTAAAGCTATTTTAAATATACGGACTCATGAAATGTCCTCATAAAACATGTTTACGTCATAAATAATAACAGTGTAATACCTATGTCATTATACAAATTTGTGTCCTCATAAATCATGAAAACAAGCACACGTGTTGGTTTCCATGTTGTTGTTTTTTTGGGACTTGGGAGCTTTTAAACTATGCAAACTGTATATTCTGTTCCCTAACCCTAGCCATCACAGAAACCTTTCTGCATTTTTACATTTTCAAAAAATATAATTAAGTAAGATAGCCGTTTCCTAATAGGGTCCAAAAAAAAAAAAAAAAAAAAAAACGGTTTAGCAGGACCACTCACACTCACTCACTCTAATAGAGAATTAATTTGTACATTAGAGATGTGAGCAATAATCTATTAACGGCTGTTAAAAACAAAAACATGAATAAATTATAATCCTTATTGTTTCACTTTCTTTTAAAATGTATAATTTTGTAAAATGTTAATTTTTTAACTGACTTATTATGTTCCATTCTAATTATTTTATATATTCTTTTGACCTAAACACAGAAAAAAATATTTCTGAACCTTTCTCACTCTATTTTACCACAGTGCCTGCCTTCTTGTAGAAAGGAGATTGTTACGCAGTATACTAATTTTGTTCCTATTTGGGTCTATCTGGCGCCAGCAAACACACAATAAAACTCATCATAGAAAAGCACTGAAAGCAGTGTACTTTTAAAGTATGTGCAACAATCAAAACATTCAGCATGGGAAAATTCATCACAGTTATTTCTTTATCTTTTTTTATGTGGCCTCTTTTTCATGGAGGATGTTTAAAGAATGTTAGCAAGTTGAAATTTTGTGTATAATCAGTTCTCATAAGGTTAGAAAAAAGCATTAAGTTTCAACTTGATTCTTCACTGGTAAGTCTATTTTTGATCTATTAAAAAGCCCCATCGGGATCTTTAAGACCCCAAAGAGGAAACAAAGGTTTAGTGGTTTCACAGAAACAATGAAAGGTTTTGTGTTACTTTATCCTTTTTAATAACATTCATAGCTTTTCTAGTTGGCTGATATCATCACATCTACTGAAATGAAAGAGATCCTGGAGAGTGAATGAGAAGTTATCACTGATCAAATTCATTTAGGCATATATTGTATATACTAAAACCTCTCTTCGGCCAACTGATCTGGAGTTCCTTGAATTATGTATGTATAAATATGTTTTAAAAGTAAACAGCAGAGGAACCTGAACTGCATGAGAATTTAATCAGTGTGCCAACACCAGTCATATTTCAGATGGAACAACACGTCTGTTTTACGGCTAAATATGATCTATTTTGATTAAAAACGGATTTTGATTCCAGATGTGTGCGAGTTCCACTTCACATGCCAGTGCATCCTATTGGCTCGTTAGGAAATTTCCTTAGTAGTTAGTGTCAGATGAATTAGCCTGTCTCATGATATCTGGCTTTGAACTGTTGTGTTTGGAGAGTTGCCCTCATAATTTAGTAAAAGTATAATGTGTATGAAATATACTGAGCAAGCAGACTATTAATATAAAAAATGGATAAATGCAAATTTAAAAAAAATATATATATATATATATATTTTTTTTTTTCACAAAACAAAAAGCTGCAGGTTTGTAGTGTTGTGGAAAAATAAAACACTTTGAATTCATCTTTACTATTTGTGATGCATTATTTATTAAAAACATACAAAGACTTGAGTGTGACATCAGTCTAACTACCAATCCACCAGCTGTGTCCAGTGGCTCATCGCTGATACCTGATGGGATGTACAGCTGCTGGACTGCTACTGAACCTGCGTTTTTTTTTTTGTTTCACAAAAAAAAAATGGACAGAACAGGAGACAGACAGGAAAGTAGAGGAAATGGGATCAGGACTCAAACTTGTGTCCCCAATGAGAGCGCGACATGTCACAAACATGCCACGTGCTGGATCTCGGCTCTGAATCCGAATAGAAGAAATGTACACACAAAACTCTCAAACTTTTGCAGAAATCCTGCCATGGAGAGGCTGAAGAGCACTGATTTATCCTATAGGATTTGCATAAATCAAGTTGTTTATTCCAGTTTACTAGTTGTGTCTTACCGTTATGAGACATTTATTCCACTGCCGATGTTTCAGATGTTTATTTATTTGTATATCAGACATAAAACTCTCTCATCAGCTCAAATCAAATGCACAACGGCTGACAGAAGCTGAGCAAGAAAGGTTTATAAATGTGCGTCATGTGTTTTCATGTATGCGTGAGGTTTGTTAATCAGCAACGCTTCGTACACAGATAAGCTTCCACCCTCGGGATCTTAATCTACTTCTGCACCTTTCACACAGGGAACAGTTACACTCTCTCCATCTCTCAACATCCCCCCAATCACATCTGCCATCCCACTGTGTTATTTAAGTCTTTACATTACGTCAGAAATTCTAAAATGCAGAAAACGTCCAACTTAAACAACACAAAGCCAGACAGATGTGTGTGAGCCACAGAACTTGCGGTATTTACTGTTTTTGTACATAATGAGCTTGTCCAAAAGCAAATGTTACTGTCTATGTGAAAAAGATTGCTGATTTTTTGAAAACATGATTAAAGACAAGAAGAATTTGGCAGTAAAAGAGATCTTTTTATCTCTCTCTCCTCTGTCTCCCTCCCTCTCTTTATCTATCTCTCTAATGTTCAGTTATAAATCAAAGCTCATTTGTTCTGATAACGATTCTAAATAAATTTAACAGTGCAGATTACATTACATTACATTACACAGATTAAGAATATACACATGCAGTTGGTTATGTGGTATTTCTTTATACAGTGATAAAGTAGTTATCAAGCATTCTCTGGCTTTTGTAAGTGTATGAGAAGAAAAGGGTTCTATATACTGTAGAACCTTAAAGGGTTCTGTTAGGTGCTTTATAGTGGCAGTGAACAGGGCCAACAAGTATGAGCTGAAGAAAGTGCATCATACTCTTTGGTCCCGTTTATTGCCACTATAAAGCTCAGATGCAACAGGATATTTTTTTGATATATCTCTGATTGTGTTCATCAGAAAGAAGAAAGTCATATACACCTATGTTGGGTGAGTAAAGATTGGGCCAATTTTCATTTGAAAGTGAACTAATCCTTTAAGTAACAGCTGATGATGGAACAGCAGTGGTGTTCTGACATTGTATTGTGCATGCATGACTTTAACTGCTACTTTGTGATATTCTACTGTAATCGTCTACTACGGGAGAATAGCTGATGAATCTAAGACTGCTGTCTGTTTCTTTCTAACACATAATTTTATTATATCCATGTATATGTTTACATATAGAACAGTGAAATTGCTTGAGAAATGATCTATCCTTTTATCCCTGCACTTGAGATGGGTGACATTTGAACTCCACAGACAGAGGCTGCGTCCGAAAACCTAGGTAGCTGTCTTGCTGCCTCGCTATCTTATAAGAGAATGACTTGTATGGCAGCGTTTGTGCATGAAGGTACCTCACGAAATTGATTTCGGACAGACTTCTGAGGCAGTGTAACAGTTTAATGATCTACAGCAATATAGCGCGAGCTTTGGTGAGAACTAAACAAATATTTAATTACTAAAGTAGAAATTTCTCGATAGAAATTATATCAAAATTGAAATATGTTGATCAAAATCGTACATTTATACACAAACTTAGCAGCAAACGCAACCTTCGGATGCCATCTTTATTTTTCTAGCTCAACTGTCACAGAATGGAAAGCACAGGATTGTGGGATATCAAAGGCAGCTAAGGATACATCCATGCTTCCTTCAAAAATCGATCTGAGGAAGGTATCTCATGAGTATCATGAGTAGAAGTCAGCAGCTCTCCACTGCAGGATGGATGGATTGATGGATGGATGGATGGAAGGAAGGAAGGAAGGAAGGAAGGAAAATTAAAAAAAATACTAAAATAAAAAACAAATAATTGTGTAAAATGTATAAAATTGTATAACTGTATAAAAATAAATAAATATATGAATCAATATATTAAATAGAACCAATAATAAATTTAAATTAATTGTGAAAAAGAAAATAAGTAAATATGCAAGTAAATAAATAAATAAATAAATAAGCAAATAGAAAGAAAGAAAGAAAGAAAGAAAGAAAGAAAAAAAGTAGTAATACAGAAATAAGACAAATTAAAAAGATAAATGAAAGCAAAAAACTATATAATAAATATATAAACAATAATAAAACCAATACTAAATCACTAAATAAAAACAAAATAAATAATACATAAATAAGTACATGAAAAAATGAGCAAATAGAAAGAAAGAACAAAAGAAAAGATGAAGTACTACAGAAAAAAGACAAATGAAAAAATAAAATAAATGAAAAAACAAAAAACTATATAAAAATATATAACAATAATAGAACCAATAATAAATCACTAAATAAATTGTGAAAAAATAAAATAAATAAGTAAATAAGCAAAACACACAAGAGAAAAAATAAAAATAAAATAAATAAAAAACAATGAATTATATAATAATAGAACCAATAATAAATCATTAAATTAATTGTGAAAAAGAAAATAAATAAGCAAGCAAGTAAATAAATAAATAAGTACATAAGTAAAATGAGCAGAAAGAAAGAAAGAAAGAAAGAAAGAAAGAAAGAAAGAAAGAAAGAAAGAAAGAAAGAAAGAAAGAAAGAAAGAAAGAAAGAAAGAAAGAAAGAAAGAAAGAAAGAAAGAAAGAAAGAAAGGTGTGTGCGCATTAGATTAAATGCAGAATAATGAAACGGTTCCCAAACTGATCTACTGCAGTTAGATCAAAGTTCCTCTCTCTCTCTCTCTTTCCTCCAGAACAAATGGAATATTGCAGACAGTTCATCATTCCAGCGATGAAAGCTAACCTAAACTCACACAATGACCCCAGACCGACGAGGTGTATATCAGTCTGTTTCTCTTCCCCTCTGGAGAGGAGAGTCATGCTGCGTGATTTCGGGTCTCCTCCTCGCTGATATCACTCCCCCACCCCCATCATCACCCCTAAACACACACAGCCAGGTTGTTCTCTCATCTCCTGCCAGGTTTTCGTAATAATCCTGCTATTCAAATTTTTGGAAGAGAATCTGTGTGTCTTCATTTGTGTGTAAGTGTATGCGTGACTTTGCAACATTAAATTAACTCTCCAGAGGAATAAGATTAAGATACTGTCACAGATTCAGGAGAGAAACATTTAGTGCATTATTAAATACAACATGGATAAATCATAAGATGAATGTGACATCGCTATGATGGACTATAATGTCTCATGACAGACGCTTGTGCAGATAAATAAGAAGATGAGAAAGTACCTCTTCTAAATAACAGCTGAAATTGGGCTTGAGAGCTGAAGTGGTACAGGAAATGAGAACAAACTGTCTCTATTCAGTATGGGGCTATGAAATACTGTCCCATTACAGCGTCTCTGTCTATAGAACACAAGCTCTAATCACTGTCACTCCCTCCTCAATGTCTTAATAAACTGAAGACAGACACAGAGTGAGGGTCTGCTGGGATTGAACTGAATCTGAAACCGCTCATAAAATATGAAACATCAGTGCTCGCTGCTCCCACTGAAAAATGGAACCGGCCAATTGCAAAAGCTCAAGAAACAAATAGAAGAAGAGAACATTGATAACATAAGGAAAGAAAAGGAAGAATGCTTCTCAGAGAGCATGCTGGGAGCTCTCAGTGGGGGGGTGGGACCAGTGGAGGGGTGGTGGGGGATGGGCTTGTTTAATTGATGGATGTTTTGTCAGGGGCTGTGTGCATGATAATGAAGTCAGTTTTCAGAGACCATGTCAAGTTGAGGCCTTTATTAAACAGGATATTTACAGAAAAGTTGCTGATTCTCATTACAACTAGCACCGAAACTGTGCAAATTCAACACACTCTCATTGGAAACTCTCTGGGAACTTTCATCTGCATCAAAACATCAATTCTTCTTTATCGAATGTAGCTGGTGTTTGCCTGTCTTTGAATGAGCACTGTGAGTGAGGTGGCCGGCATTCTCTCTCGCTCTGTGTGTGTGTGTGTGTGAGAGAGAGTGTGTATTTCAGCATTTTTGCTGGGTCCAGAAGCCACTTATTTGGTCTTCTTTTAGTGTGGCTAGTAGCTTATTTTGGGCTTGTTTTGTCAGACTATTTCACTAGCTTTTTCTATTGAGATCTGGCAACACTAGGCCATGGGACAGAAAAGGAGCTCATTTTCAAATTTAAAGTAGATTTTATTGTTTTCTCATCATAAAAATCTACTACAAAAAGTCAGTTTAAAACTATAATGCTACCTGAACTAAGACTAGAATAATCATAAACCATCTTAATATTTGTATATGATTTCTACACTATTGTTCAGAGGTTTGGGGTAAATAAGTTTTTTTTATAAGGAATATAAAGAAATAAACATTTTATTTAGCAACAATTCATTAAATTGATCCAAAATGACAGTAAAGACATTTATAATATTATAAAACATTCTATTTCAATTTTTTATTCATCAAAGAATCCTGAAAAAAAAAAAGTATCAATTTTCACAAGCATATCAGCATATTAAAACATATTAGGATCACATGATACTGAAGACTGGAGTAATGACTACAGAAAATTCAGATTTGCCATAAATTACATTATAAAAATAAATTCAAATAGAAAACAGTTATTTTTAAATTGTAATAATATTTCACAATATTACTGGTTTTACAGTATCGCAGCCTTGTTGAGAAGAGACTTCTTTTTCTACTGATTCTAAACTTTTAAAGTGTAGTGTATGATTTTAATCATTTCAACTAATGTAATTTCCACTACAACAAACAATTTTGCAACTAATTTTGAAATTAGTGTTCTTGTTTACAAAAAAGACATTAAATATGATATTATTAAATATGAAAACTGAGAATGACACTGTGTTGGGAATTTTCATGACTTTCATGAAAAAAAAACCCACTAGATAATCTGAATGTGAGAACTGAAGTAAGAAATTTCATGGGAATGTTGTTTTGGCGTTACGGCATAAGTCCCTAAGAGTGATGTTACCCTTATGAAACTAAACATTTGTTTATAAAAATGCTGATTTTTATTATTCAGTTGCTTTAGCTCAATTCTGCTGATTCTACTCATTTGCCTTTTTTATTACAATACCAATAGTCTAAAATCAGTTCAGAAAGAGTGACAGTGGCAAGGAAAAACTCCCCGAGAGCAGGGAAGAGATATGTCTGTTATGCTACAAAGCCACAAATAGTCATTGTTTATGGTCACCTGTCAGAAGCACCCTGTCCTAAGTGCCCATGTGCATGCCAGTGTCTGTGGGGGAACGTGGGGAAAGAAGGTTGTAAGGGTTTAAACTCATGTTTCACTTTGTGTGTAATCTTGTGTGTGAGTAACGGCTGCATATTTATAAAGTTGTGTTGATTTAGTGTGCTAAGAATGTGTACATGTGTGCATGTATGTATGATTTAGTAGTCAGGTCATGGACAGGTGAGACCCTACTCCGAGTAAGATGAGTCAGACAGGTGCAGTTTGTATAGAGCTGTTGTCTTTGACACAGCAGGGTGTATGTGTGTGTGAGTGTGTGCGTGAAACAGAGGAATGTGTTTTTATAAAGATAGCTGTAAACAGAGATAACCTGTCACTTGCTTGTCTACGCACACACATACACACACATCTGGAACGTTTGCAGTTAACCATGTAAATTACATTACAAGGCAAACTAAAATTACACATTCAGCTTGGATATATTTCCAGAAGCTTGACATTAACGTAATTATTCCCACATCTCTTGCAGCACATGCAATACACACACTTGCCCTGCTGAGAGCGATATACAGACTGAAATGACGGGATATTTTTGAGGTTCATCAGGTTGCAGCTGTGAGATGACCTTGGTATGTTTTTTTCCAATGTGCATTTGTGTTCTGATTTTAAATCAGTTTATAATGACATAATGGCATAATGACATAATGGAGGTCATACGTTTCCACTGAACAGCCAAGTGACAACAGCCATGCCAGAATCCGCTGTACTCAATTAGCGGTAAACACTTAAGAGTGAGCACGATTAAACCGTATCGTATGAGATTTAAACTTTAGACTACTGTAAGCCTACTCAAATGCATCTATGCTCGTCCACACACTCCCACACCTGAACAAACACACAAATATCCACACCTGCAAACACACACACACAGACACAAGAATTTTTGGGTCTTTTTTCAGTCATGCTAACCTTTTCCCTGACCTTCAAGGCTAAATTTGGATGTCTGGATATTGTCCTTCCTCTACAAGAATTTAATAACAGAAAGCATAATAGCTCTTACAAACACACACTCACCTACACAGACACAATTATACACACACGCACACATACTCAAAAAGGCAGGATACAGACCTCAGGATGTTTTATTTTTCTCTGTTTTGGCTACTTGACATTAGCTATGCTACGCTTTTGTGTCAGCATGCATGCTGGACAAATGTGTCCATTTTCATAAAAACTTTTTAACCTTGTGGCTCCCACAGTCATGGGCAACATTTAAGTTGTGATTTCAAGACCCAGAAAAGTAAAAAAATGCACTGTTCTAGTAATACTCCGCTCTAAAATATAACAGCTACAAATCCTTATCCAGAGCTGAACTAATCCTTATATGTAATCCTGTAATTTTCATCAGGTCTTGTGAGGAAATATATTAAGTTTGGGGTCAAACAAGTCTCTTATGCTCACCATGGCTGATAAGTAAAACAGAAAAACAGTAATATTGTGAAATATTATTACAATTGAAAATAAATGTTTACTATTCTAATATTTTTAAAAATGTAATTTACACGTGATGACAAAGCTGAATGTTCAGCAACAATTACTCCAGTCTTCAGTGTCACATGATCCTTCAGAAATCATTCTAATATGATGATTTGCTGCTCAAGAAACATTTCTGTTCAGTTGAAAACAAGTTGTGCAGCTGCACTACACACACACACACACACACACACACACGTTTGTTTTTGTGAATTGTGGGGACATTCCATAAGTGTAATGGTTTTTGTACAAACCGTATTTTCTATCGTCCTTCACTACCCCTACCCCTAAACCTACCATCACAGGAAACTGTGCACACTTTTACTTTCTCAAAAAAACTCATTCTGTATAAATGAAGAAGAAGAAGAAGAAGAAGAAGAAGAAGAAAATGTTTTTTCTCAATTAAGAAAACACAACAATGCAACCACAGTTCTTATCTATCACTGTCAGGCGCACACAGATGGAGTGAAGTTTGATGAAGTCATCACTCAAACACTTAGATAGTTTACCAGCTAATTCAGGATTAGCATTCAAATGTCAGTCAGAGTAATGAGAGAAACAGCTTAGCACTGCAACATCATTAGGCTTCTTAACTATTCACTTCATTCTCTCTCTCCCTCTCTCTCTCTCTCTCTCTCTCTCTCTCTCACACACACACACACACATAGATGAGCCAGTCAGAGGTTGAATGCCAATTCACAGGATTCTACTTCCCAATAAAGGTACATTCTTTACTAGGAAAGATACATGAAAGTACATAGTTTAAGCAAGTGGTAAAACAGGGTGTTATAAAATGGACCTTTTTGTCACTTACTGTTTATGTTTACATGCCTGTGTTAGCATATAGCTAAATTCACAACCTTAAAATTCATTATTTTATATATTTTTTATATTTATTAGTTTATAGTGCCTCTCATTCTCATTCCCTGCCATATTTCTGGGCAAAAAAAAAAAAAAGAATGTGTGAATACCGTTTCTCATCTTAGCACAAATTGTTGGGGGCAATAATAGCCACAAAACTGTACTGTGATCTGGGATGTTCTAAGCAAAATTTTGTCCACCATATACAATAGTATGCAAATTGTTCATCGGTGAGAGTCTGATTTGCAATAATCACATCTCAGCCCTTTGAGTAACTAAACCTACTAACTAAAGCTTCTTAACTGGCCAAAAACAAAGCTTTTAATATGAGTTACTGTCCACATCAGTAATACATCTGTCCAGACAGAGACAGAACGAGAGAGGGCCGGTGATTAATCCAACTGTAGTTGTCAGTGATGTTCAGTGAGATACTACAGGTCAGGAGTGGGTTCATATCATACCCTCTTACTCCCTTTTCTCCAGTGTCCTCCTCCTATTTCAGTGATCCACCTTTCCACATCCTCCTCCTCCCACCCTCCCTCTCTGTGTCCTTGGTGAGCACCGAGGCGTGACACTGTGTGTTTGACCTCAACAGAAGTATATTCTATGTACAGTAATTCAAACCTCAATCTATCCTCCTACATGCACCGCCCAACATTCATTACTCTGATTTAATAATTACATTACAAAATCAAAGAGTAAAAGATGATAAACTCGCATTTAGAGGGAGGAGGTTAATGAAACTCAGGCGGTCACGTTTTAACAAGACAGCTGACTGTTGTACATTACAAACATAAGTTTACATTAACCATTAACCATGAGTATGTATGACTAAATTAACTATTAACTATACATTACAAACTTGACTCTTCATTAAATGATCAACTGCAACATTGCAGACACTCAACATTACATCTCATATAAAAATCTTCACTACTGTTCAAAAGTTTGGGGTCAGTTTTTTTTTTTTCTCTCTCTCTTTCTGAATGAAAGGAATAACTGTAAAGTAACTGTAAAGACATAACATGACAAAAGATAAGAAAATTATCTTGAAAAAAAAAAAAAAAGTATAATTTTTATACAGAATTGTTTTCAAAATTCATAAGAAATGTTCCTTGAGCACCAAACCAGCTTATAAGAATGATTTCTTAAGGATCATGTGACACTGAAGACTGGAGTAATGATGCTGAAAATTCACCTTAGACAACATTACTGTTTTGTGTGTTTTTATCAAATAAATTCAGCATGGGTGAGCATAAGAAACTTCTTTCAAAAACATAACAAAACAAACTTTTGAATAGTAGCGCATATATAACTCTACATAAGTACAATATATCTGTGAAACAACTATAAAAATAAATACTAAGCTAAAAAAATAACGAAATCATTATAATAAATCCCTCTAAAAGAAATCTGGCTCCCATAATGGCTCCTTCACAGGAAGGAAACCAGTCAGATCGCTGCTTTCCTTTAACTTTCCGCTACCATTGATTGGATGGATATAAATATCCATATGACCTTAGATTCGCCCTTTTCAGTTCAAATGCACAATCCAGCATACCTTATATAGGCAGATGAAAGCTATAATGCCGGAAAAACTGACACTTTATGACATCCATGAGAAATGACATTTTAATATTGTCTCTTTGCTAACTGGCATGACTTAAAATAGATTGTTAACATCAGTAGTTGCCTGAAGCAATCTGTTAACCTCTCCCCGCAGTCACTGGGCACTTTATTTAAAGACTAACACAACTCCATAGTGACTCTCGCTCATAATATTTTTACAATATGTAATAGTTTTTAATCTGTATAAGGCTGTAAAACTGTATACTACACTGAAAAATGTATTTATTGCTTCATTTTATCAGTTAGGCAAGTGCCAAATACATGGCTTTTCAGATAAAAGTATTCATGAAAAAAAAAAAAAAAAATTCCGAACTTCATAAAATTATAAATATGAGTCCATGCGAGTCTAATTAGTAATTTCATCATTTGCTAATTCACAAAGCATTGATTAAGTCAAAACAAAGCAATATGTGTTCAGGGTACTTTGATGAAAAAGAAAATATACATTTTAACGTAGACCTAAAAAACAAGATTGGCAGATACTCAGGTAAGGAAGAAAGAGAAAGGGATGGTACTTTAAAAAAGAATGAGGGAGAACGAAGGGCAATTTTGTCCTCTTTAAAAGAGGGAGTGTGTGCTGGGATGGGCAGTAGTAAATAATGTCTGACCAGGCAGACAGCAGCAGATAAAGTGCCTTTATCTGGACAGAGGAATTCTTGTGTTTGAACACACACTAACACACACTATACATGTTCCCACAATGTCACACACACTCCTACCTGTCACTCAGAATGATTGATGTGTATTCCGGCACTCCCAGGCCTTTGATAGGGAGGGGAAGAGGCGGGGCAGTGGGAGGGGGGCCGGCTCAATCTGTGACATCTGTCCCCTCACTTCTGGGGAACAAGAGAAAAACACACATGAACAGTCTGAAATATACACATTCTGCATTTATTTGCTTCCTAAAAACTGTTGTTTGGAGAGGAGCCCGTCTTAAGAATGTGTAAATGTGGTTCAGCAGCTTCTTCGCCAGGTACGCGCACATCTCACTGGCAAAACTACACCGACAAAGCAGTTCACTTTGAAAAGGCAAACTACTTTTCCCCCCTTTCTCTCTCACAAAAAAAAAAAAACATACGCTCTCTCTCACACACGCACGCACCTAAATCCACAGCTGAGAGGCAGTTCAGCTCCATTTACTTACACACTGTGCCACTTAGACACGCTTTACTGCACCCACTAATGAACACATACAGGCTCACACACACACCACGAACAGAGTGGGGTTAATGAACGACAGGGTCCTTTGCTTGCTTGGCACCTTTAAGCTTGTGAACATAATTGGCTTGTATTGTATTTCAGTCTCGTTAGAACAGAAACCTCAGACACAATACGATTTCAGAGCACTTACAAAAAATTCAGAGCAAGTTCTTGGGAGTTTGTGTTTTACAGAAATTTCATTTCACGCAATCCTTGGAACCCGTTTACGTGTCTGTGTCCATATCTCTGTAGTCAGAGAGTCTAGACAGTTGTAAATAAGGTATTTTTGTACTTGTCGTAATGTTTAAATTCTCAATATTATTACAGACATTAGAAAACATAGTTTTGTTGAAAGGGAGATGCAGGGTTTATTTTTAACCCCACCAAATCTTTCGGTAAGCGGTGGAATTTCAAAACACGACTGTGTGTGCAAACGTTGAGTGAGTGATGTTAGTCCGTTCTTATGAATATAGAAGTTTTGTCCACTGTCATCTTACATCGTTATGTGCGCACACACACAAAAAAAACCATTTGAGGAGTTCACGGCCGGCATGGTGGGGTTAGAAATGAATGACAGGTGCTAAAGAAACAGGACAGTCGTTAGAGCTCAAGTTACAGAAGACACACACATGCTCATTTGTACGGACACGCACTCAAAATCATACTCTCAATAAAATATATCCACAAACGCACACGTGCACACTGAAAAATGTTCTTTTACACACACTGTGAAATCGTCTCTGGCGTGAAACCATTGCGTAGCACATAAAACATCACAGTTATCTGTAATGTGAAAAGAGGGTGATGTAATTCACATGGTTCCCTCAAAACAGCTATTCGCAATCACATCAGATACTTTCATGATAATATCTTATCTATCATAGACTATAGCTGCAGGCAACACTACAGAAACAGAACAGACAGAGAAAAGAGGAGATAATGCTGACTGATATCTGTAACCAGACATCTCAGTGCCAACGTATTGGGCTGTATACAACCAGATTCACTCAAACACACAGTTACAGAATAATTACATCAGCTGTCTAAGCTAATACCTGCTGGCTGATGTGTGACCATCTTTAAAACCGGAACAAAATGACATACTAGATTTTCTTAAATTCTTCAAGAGATACAGGAAGCAAAAGAGAGAGAGAGAGAGAGAGAGAGAGAGAGAGAGAGAGAGAGAGAGAGAGAGAGAGAGAAAGAGAAAATATTAAATTACAAAGGAATTCTGGATAATTGTGTTGAGAGCAGTGTTCCGCTTTCCGTGTGTGTGTGTGTATTCATTTGTTTATTCATGAATTGAGCAGTTAGTCTGCCGTGGTTTGAGAAGCTATAAACTAATAGATTTTTAATGATCAGTGAAGAACATTTCATCATGCACTCTCATTAAGCATGAAACACATGTTCATCCATCTTATTCTTGTATTTCTCTGGACAGAAAAGTAGATATCTGTGGAAACAGCTTATGTAAACACTGAAACATGCAGTAGACCTACAGAATACAACTGAAATTTGTATTCAAATGAAATGACAACGGAATTTCTTGTCATACACTGCATTCTTGATTGATTATCAAATTACATTGTAAAATCCATTTAAAACAATGTTCAGGTCTATTGAACCTGACTGAGACAATGTATAATAATTAAGTATGAAAAGACTGTAAATTATAAAAACATTTAGCACAATGTATTACTTTTGATTTAAGTTAAGTTTAATGTAACAATTCTAAACAAAAATGATAGAACACTAATTTAATTCAATTGGCACTGTTTTTACGTCACCCATACAGAAACTATACAGCGACTGTTAAAGGTGCCGTAGAACGTGTTTTCAAAAGATGTAATATAAGTCTAAGGTGTCCCCTGAATGCGTCTGTGAAGTTTCAGCTCAAAATACCCCATAGATTTTTTTAATTAATTTTTTTAACTGCCTATTTTGGGGCATCATTAAATATGCGCCGATTCAGGCTGCGGCCCCTTTAAATTCTCGTGCTCCCCGCCCCTGGAGCTCGCGCTTGCCTTAAACAGCATAAACAACTAATATAACCCTCAAAATGGATCTTTACAAAGTGTTCGTCATGCAGCATGTCTAATTGCATAAGTATGGTATTTATTTGGATGTTTACATTTGATTCTGAATGAGTTTGATGGTGCTCTGTATAGCTAAAGCTACCATTACACACTGTTGGAGAGATTTATAAAGAATGAAGTTGTGTTTATGCATTATACAGACTGCAAGTGTTTAAAAATGAAAATAGTGACAGTCTTTGTCTCTGTGAATACAGTAAGAAACGATGGTAACTTTAACCACATTTGGCTCCATCTGCCATTTTTTGCTATTGTCCTTGCTTGCTTACCTAGTCTGATGATTCAGCTGTGCACAGATCCAGACGTCCTGCCCTTGTCTAATGCCTTGAACATGAGCTGGTATATGCAAATATTGGGGGCGTACATATTAATGATCCTGACTGTTGCATAACAGTCGGTGTTATGTTGAGATTCGCCTGTTCTTCGGAGGTCTTTTAAACAAATGAGATTTATATAAGAAGGAGGAAACAATGGTGTTTGAGACTCACTGTATGTCTTTTCCATGTACTGAACTCTTGTTATTTAACTATGCAAAGATAAATTCAATTTTTAATTCTAGGGCACTTTTAATGTAACTTGTTATAACCAGACTTAATCCCTTAACCTTTCTCTTATTCACCCTTATGATAATTTTTTTCTCAATGTAAATATTATATAATGGCATAAATATGACCTGACATATCCCCTTATACACCAAAATCATGACGTATTTCTTTGCTGACAACATTTCAAAAGAAACCACAAATAAAGCTAATTATGCGAAAACTGAGGAGTGAAAAACTGGAAGGTCTGCGTGTAGGTTTAGCCATGACACAATGCAACAAAAATCTCCCTGTTGAGATGTAAAACTATTACCCAGCCGACTCTGTGTCTGAACTGAATGCAGATCTGTGGTTTAGAGCAACCTGCATGCCGAGGTTAAAGGTTATTGATCGGTGATTGATCGGAATCCTGTCATGTTTAAATGGAGTATGTAAGTGCAGCATAGAGTCCATTAGAAATACATTATTTAAGAGTCAGGAAAGATGATCAAACCTGAGACACGGACACTCGTATAATGACATGAAATCAATACTGGATCCATTTGCTGAACATAATGGGTTTTTTAAACAATCATTAAGGGCACTTAACACGACTTTTATTTAGTACTTGATACATGCAAGCACACACACACACACAGATGCACACACACATTTTTCTCTTTCTCCAACCTGTTGTCTAAGAACAAAGGTAGTAATGTGTGTGTGTGAGCACCACTGTCAGAGTGGAAATGAAGATCCGTCACAGTCGCCACCACAATTTCACGGCAAGTTTACCGGTTCAGACACGCACGCACACACTTATTCAAGCATACTGACACACAGAAGTTTTCTGAAACCACTGCTCACCGTGACAACCAGATCATCTGCCTATGGCAGCATTCCCAGATACACATACTCATGGAGGACTGGCACACCGTATGCAGGTCCATGAGCATGTGTAGGTGTCTAGTTTTTCCAATGCTTTTTTAACTAGCCTGTATATGCATGTGTAGGTGTGTGTCTCTTTTCGGCCGAGCAAATGTTTTTGTTGTAATGCTGTGTTCTCAGTGTGTTGAAATGGGTCTATCGGGGGCTTTCTGGGTGGGGCAGTGTTGGATTGTCATTCATGATTCCCTACTGACTAGTGTAGGATAGAGAGAGAATAAGAGAGAGAAGTGTGTGTGCTGGAGCGGGGGGTTTGTGTGAAATTGGTCTATTATCTGCTTGAATATTCCATCAACACCCTCCTGAGTTCCTCCATTACAGTCATTCCACCTCCTCGTCATCACACACACACACACACACACACACACACACACACACACACACACACACACACACACACACACACACACACACACACACACACACACACACACACATACACTCACCTTCCCCAGTGAGACTATTCCAAAACATTGTTTAGTTCATCTACTGTATTTTGGACCAAAACCAAATTCAACATTACACAATGTAAGGCCTTCGCCCACACGTACATGCACAAACACATGCACCTTTATACACATGCAGCTATGAATGCTAACTTAGCTTAACTAACAATGATGTCAATTAGTAATATAAGGAGGAAATGGAAGAGTTCATAAGGGCAGAGTCACGTTAAGCCACCATCACCACCCAATCGACTTTATCCAAAATTTTTGCTCCGAACTTTTTGCTGCCAAATGCTCAGATTTTAACACTCAAGCATGTGTGCACAGGAAAACAGGGTCTATATAGATTGACTGTATGTGTGTACTACACACACTGTGCTGTATATGCTGGAGTAATGTTTATTTTTAGTTTGAAAGCTGAATCTAGAAGTAAACATTGAAATGAACATTATAATGATAAAAATTCAAATTAAAAACTACAAAAAACTTTGTTTTATCTGCCACGTGATGATCTTAAACGCAATATAATGTCATCTAAATGATGATATATATATATATGTGTGTGTGTGTGTGTGTGTGTGTGTGTATTTTATTTTATATTATATATATATATATAATATAAAATAAAATACACACACACACATATATATATATATCACACCTGGGGCTCGTCCGGGATGCATGCTGAAAAGAAGCTCCCAGAGTTACTCAAACTGAAGCCTGCCTTCCAGAGTGTTGTACTTCTCTCCTGCTCTGCTTGTTGCTCTGTGATTAATTGTGTGAGACGGTGAAGCTTTTCCACAAAGCTAATAGGCTTATTGTAGCCTGAGTTTTGGTCATCTAGTCATTGTTGCTGTCATCTACATGCTCAAACGTGTTGGAAGCTGTAGGGAGGTGGGTGCCTATTTGATTTTTGTAATAAGTTTTCTCCTGTTTTTGGCTAGTTAGGGAGTTAGTGTACTTTTCTGTTGTTTATTTGTTTTCTTTTGGTAGTCTAAGTAGTTTTACTCCTTAACTAGTCAGAGGGTACTTTTGTTTGTTATTTTGGCAATACCCCCTCCTGAAGTCTCTTTTGCTTCCTTTTTGATTTACTTTTTACTTTGTCTAAAAATATCTTTTGTTAATAAACCCTTTTGTTGAGCTTCAACTTGTGTCTGTCGTGCAGGGCAGGGGACGGGCACACTCACTCACCCCAACATTCTATGTTATTTTATTTTTTCACTGTTACTCCCCTTTTCCCTAGACAAACTTTATGCAATGGGACGTAACAATATATATATATATATATATAAAATACACACACAAAAGTTTGGTGTCTGCAAGATTGCATTTTTTTTTTTTATAAATTAATACCTATATTCAGCAAGGACACATTGACTTGAATGAAAAGACAGTATTTTATAATGTTACAAAAGATTTCTATTTCAAATAAATGCTGTTCTTTTGAATTTTCTAATCAAAGAATCCTGAAAAAAATATAACATGGTTTCAGCAACACTGTTTTCAACTATGATAGTAATAAGAATGTTTCTTGAGCAGCAAATCAGCATATTAGAATGATTTCTGAAGGATCATGTGACACTGAAGACTCATAATGGATGCTGAAAATATCCATTGCCATGCCATCAGAACAATAAATTACATTTTTATATATTTTATATATTATACATTTGTATTTTTTATATAAATCAATAAATATTTTATTTTATACTAAATATAATATATACACATGCATGCGCTTATAAACTTTGAATGCAAAGTCCAAAGTGCTTATGTGTGTATGTGTGGGTCTGTGTGTCCATGTGTTCTTTAGGTTTATTAGTAACTGTGTTCAGACCGCAGTGTGGACATATTAGTGAATAGCTGCTGACAAATGCATGACAGTAATTTCTTCTTGGGTGTGTGTGTGGTTTTGCTCTCTCTGAGCTTGTTGCTACGAACATTTCAGTTCAGGCAGTACTAAACGTCAGATCATCTCAGATATACAAAGAGCACATTAAAGCAAAATGAGAGGAAAAAGGCTGGCTGAAAGGTCTCAATAATAGTCAGCTTACGGTGGGGGGCTATATTTAGCTCTGTGTACTGGTGAATTAAGAAAAGGTCAGATGTTTGTACTTAAGCAAAAGAAAATGGAAACATTATTACACAGAAAACTGGAGAAAGGATCACACAGAAAACACCAAAACCATGCCTCTGCTAACTACTACTGTAAAAGTTATCTATCTCAGAACACAAACTTCTCTTTCTGCCAGAGCTTAAGACGTTCAGACTTAAACAGATCACATGACTGCATATATATCATTTCTTAATGAGTGGCTGGTCTTTCAGACCTGATCTAAATGTGGGTAATGAATAAACTGACATTTCACACACATGAGAGCTCAAAGAGTAAAAGCTACACCACACTCATGTTATCTAAACACTAGCCAGAGGACTAACCCTTCTCAAGACATATGGCTCTCTGAAAAACCACACACACACACACACACACACACACACACACACACACTGGTTGTATAGTAGATTGACAGGACACCATATGTCACTCAGAATCACATCTAACTCAGGGAGGACACACAAATTATCCATAGACCTGTAATTTGCCAGCAAATTATTAAGAAAAAAACAAGCTTAACTTTGACTCACTTCATATTTTAACTTGTTGTAAAGTATATTCTAACTATATGGTAGTGTTCTACTAAAAGAGCAACAAAATAAAAACGAAATAAAAGTCCAAAAAACAGGAAATCATTTACAGATGGAAATATTAAAATGATTTTTATAGCCGATAGGGGGCGGTATTGACTACTGAAAGGATAAGCGTTATCTTTGTTTGACCATCAAATATCATTAGTGTCACTCTCTTGAATGTCTTTGGGATAATGATCCTAAATCTGTTATTAAACGCTTATACGGTGAAGACCCGTGTTTTCAGCTGTAAGCCGTAATGTGTCGTGAATGTAAAACAGACTTACGTATTTAAATGACTCCAGAAGTTCATATCTTGGCAAAAATTATAAACTGAGAGGGGAAACGAACATACGAAAAACGTACGGAGGGGTAACCATAGTAACAAGCAGTCTGTCTCGCTATACGATGTCTAAAAAAAAAACATTCATTTGCGGCATAGTAAAAATGCACAAAAAAAAAAAAATGATGACAGTGGGTATCTTAAACTCAACTACTTTTCCAAAAACGTCTTATCTTTAAAAGAATCACTAGACTAACTATACATAAAAAAAATAACAACAACAAAAAAACATCAGTCTTGCAGATGAACTTCTCCGAAACTCGCTGTACACAGAGGGACACCATGTTGCGACGTCGTCCTAAACGTGCGCCTTGATTGGTCCGTTTCTGAACGGGGCGGGGATTAGCAGCTCGGTGGGAGTGGAGGTGATGGATCGCGAGTCACTGCGCTGTGAACGGTGTGCGGGACTGACTGTGGAAGCACCGGATCCACGGTCGAGCGCCGAACAACTCTAAACAAGATCCAAGGCTAAAAGACGCGTCATTAACTCGCGGAGGAAGCGAGTAAAGCGCCGAGCTGCTGGAGTTTCCCCATCTGTTTATATCATTGAGACGAAACTGTGTGCTCTTTTTGGCACACGAGCCAGCAGCGGACAGAAGCTGAGATCCCGTCTATCAGCATGCACTGAAACGCCAGATCAGACTAAATAAGAAGCCGCAAAACTCGGGAGTTTACTTTTCGTGTATTTTTTGAAAGAATCCAAATGGAATTGGACAGATATTTTTGGCAGTCCTGCGACTGACAGTTAAGCTTTGTTCCTGGACACTTTGAACATGGATTTAGGTCGGTAAATTTCCGACAAAAACTGTTGCATATCCAAAGCTCATCTCTACGATTTGGGATCAAAAGCGAAAGGAGTCTAGTTTTAAATCTGACACATGATCAGGACCGGATTTGTTCACACACCCGAACCCCAGCACGGGATTGATGGTTCTTATACCTGTGTTCATGTCACTCACCCCCTATCTGGCGTGATTTGACCTTTTGTAAGGCTACTAGCTCACTAATAGATGAGTACAATAAAACAGTCACGCGCTGCAGTCTACCTAAGTGCAAGGTAGCAGCGATTTTGGTAATAAAGAAACGTTGGCCCAGAATCCGCCTGTGCAACGTTGTGCGACACCTTTTCCCCTCCAGGCAACGCTAGAAAAATTGGATTTGGAAGTTGAGCCATGGAGCCCCTCCGCTTGGACGCCTAACCTACTCTTTTGCATGTGGTTCGGTAACCCGGAGTACAGTCGATCGAAAGAAGGATCTTATCTTCTTTGCTAGCTTGTGTCTCTCTCCGAGAACCCTGTAAGATGGCTAGAAGTGACGGCTCGTGGAAATATTACCTCTGGATTCTGACAGCCATGTGCAGATATGCGTTACCCGCAGCCAAATCACTGGAGTCTGTCGTGTGGAATTCACAAAATCCCAAGTAAGTGCACGAGCGCGTGTTTAAAATCCCTTAGAATGAGTATGAAATGCATCACAGTCTCAGATTTTCGCGATAGTACCAGTTCGACTTGTATTGATCATGAAATAGACATACAGTTTGAGCAATCCGATCTGAAAAGCTCCGTTACTCTTGTCACGGCTCGCTCTCCGGCACGATGACATGAAAGCTCACGCTGAAGTGACCGTGCAAGCGCGCGCGCTCTCCCGGGATATAACGCACAGCTGTCATACTCCACCGCCGCATCTCATCAACTCACAAAAATCCCTTGTTGAGCGGGGATTCGACAATAATTTCACGCTGGTACAACTTTATGCGAAATATCGTAGTTGTTTTTTTTAAGAATCTCTTTAAAAAAAAAAAAAAAAAAACTACGAATTCGGACACACAAATTTAACGGGCCTTGACGCGGGCCTTATATCTCTATGCAATACTTTTAAAAACTACAAAGAGACCTGCTACTGTTCCTCGTTGTTTTTAGCACTAAACACTCTCTCTCTATCGGCGTGTCCATCTTTTCTTCTTTTCCCTGGAGAGGCGAGGCGAGCTAACTCTCTGCCACCGGCCTGCCCAAATCCCGGCGGCCCGGTGGCTCTTTACGCCTGTCATATTGCTCAAATCAGAGTTGTGTCGAGAGAGTTAATAGGTTTTTAAGCAGGGGTTTCCTAGACGCTCATAAAGTCTCTCTGATTGCAGCTCATAAAACGTTCTAGGGAGCGTCCAACATGTTTACTTAACCTGAATAATGGCTCGAGACGCCACTGAAGCCTGACTCAACAGAATCATAAAGAAAGCTTGTTGTTTGAGTTTTGCATTTGCAAAAAAAGTTAAGTAACGTTATTTTTTTTTTTTTTTAAATCTATATCGTAACTAAAACGATTTTTATTTTGACTTGTTAGTTGACTAACATGGTTTGTCCTTGTTTTTAGCCTTTGTGTGTAGTGTGGAATACTGGTTGTATCTCAAAACCTAATTGGTTGCCTACTCTGCCAGCAGTTGTTGGGCATCTAGACAGCATATTGGGCACCATAGGCTCGTCTTGGTAGGCAGCTCAAAAGGATTTGAGACGCAGCCGCTGAGTTATGAGCGTAAACAGGGGGGACAGGAATAGTGCACATGTGTTTTTCATCTCGAGGGGAATATTTTAATTAAGGAGTCGCTCGGTTGGGCTAGTAAAAGATGAGCAGAAAACTTGAAAACTTTAGCATGTGAGATCCCGAGGGTCGACGCGAAAACATAAATTGTGCTTTTAAAGCTCAAACCGCACTGTGATCGTAAATTACGAATGAACATAAATTTGTTTTTATTTTTTCATTTTTAATGTTCTCATGCGAAAAGGAAGGGAAATGCAAAAACTAAACAGTTAACTGCTTAGAAATTGGTAACATTTTAAAAACCCTTAAATTAATATTGTTAAACATTATTATATTATATAATGCTTAACAGATCTTTAGTTAATTCACATCCAAACAGTTAGAAATGTTGTGGACCATTTATGAATCAACTATAACTATATCTGTTAAGCACAGAATAAAGTTTTAAATAACTTTTTAAAGCTATAGGCTACTTCATGAAGTTTTGCTAAAATGTATTTAATGCCGTTCTTTAATTCAGACATTACATATATATTTTATATTTAGCCTTTTAGTTTTAAATGTTGGTAATTTTTTTACATGTTGAAAAATAATACATTTTGCTACATGCAAAAACACTTTAGATTATAGAAAATTAATGTTGAGCTCTAGGTTTTTATTTTTTTAAACTTTAATTTTATTATTGTGCATAGGAGCTAAACCCATTACACAGATCTAAAAAATCAGCAACATTTGAGCTTTTTGTCCTGCGAGAGAATTTCAGATCATTTGCTGGAGCCTCTCTGTGCAACTCATTGAAGCAGCTTTGAGCTCCACGGCACAGCAGATGCTCAAACTGGCCTGGTCTGTTTTATCACAGTTGCTGCATGTTGTTTTAAGTACTTAATGTTTATTTACTTACAGAATGTGTGTGTGTGTGTGTGTGTGTGTGCACCTGTGCATGAGCATGGGTGTTTTTAGTTACAGATTCAGTGAACCCCTCAGTACATTGAGAAGAATCGAGCAAAACAATATCTGAACCGTTTGTTAGTGATTGTTTTTGAGTTTTACGAGATACATGTCTGCACATCTCAATCCCACATCTCATTAAAACACAGCACAATAACTCAATACACAGGCTGAATTGGTCGTTGAACGCAAAGCTTATCCTAAGCACTCTCATAAAGACATATGGGCCTCAGGCAAACACACTCTCTGCGCTCTATCTCTGCAGCGGACATATGGGAGCGTCCACCACCACTAAGTCCAAGTCACCCTTTAAACCTCTTACCAGACTCTCAGCAGTGAGGCTATCATACACACACACATACGGCTCTCTTACCCATAATAATGTGCCATTTGTGTTTTAGGTCAGACTGAATGCGAAATATAATTGAAGGACTGTAAAATTAGAAAAACTCTGGCTGCGTTCTCCACCCCTCAGCACTCTTATATTTATATCAGCAAAACGCAAAGTTTACTGAATGCTGAAGCTACCGCTGCGTTTTCTCTGGAAGAAACATTTGGTGGAACAAGAGCTTCACTGATTTATTCTGTTGACACAATTATGTAAATTTAATTACTTCTAGACACAACTACACATACTCGCTCACGCACAGACTTACTGCTGGTTTCAGATGTATAATTCTGTTCCTATCTGCATGGTTCACAGCTATAATTTGGACTGAGAAAAATGTAAAAGCGACACCCCTCCCCTCCCTTCCTCTGCCTTGAGGGAAGAAAAGAGAAGTAGATTCTGCTGGGAATAGAGAGAGAGAGAGTGACAGACAGAGAGAATAAAGTAGCTAATCACTGGGACAATTATCACATTGAGGCAGAGATTTCAGGTTATATCTTATTCCTTTAATGTGTCACACGCTATACACCCAATCAAACACACATAAACAACAAAATGAGGACTCTCTTTACTTCCCAGTCAACATCATCAACTTCTTCTAGTTACAAATTAATATAATTTTACAACATTCAAGTTCTTGGCAGCCACTCGCTTATCAAGAAAACACTCTAGCTGTTTAGAAACAATTTTCTTATGAACGACTGCAAATTAACTAAATTTCTTTTGGCTTTCGGATATTTTAAGAACAAAGTAAGAGGGAATCCATGATATATGTATGAATGTGCCTGTGTGTTTTGGCTATATTCCAGTGCTAAGGGAGGAGATGAGGAGCTAATTGGAAATCTGTCTCTCATTAGCTCAAAAATGCTACTGAAGTACCTTACTTATGTGTGTGAGAGTGTGTATTCAAGCGTAAAAGTTCGTTCATTTACCCAACACTCTGTGGTGCACAATTAGTCTTAATCAGCAACTTCTATGTGCACATATAACCGACTAAAGCAGCAGTTAAATATCCTGTTTAGCTCATGAACACTCTTTAAAAATGTAAAAAAAAAAAAAACGGGCCAGAAAATTAAAAAAATTGGAAAATCTTCTTTTCCACAACAAAACAATGTTGTTCTGGACCCCACTGACTTAAATTGCATAGACAAAAACACTTGAAACATTCTTAAAAATATCTTTTATGTGCCACGCAGACAAAAGTTTGGAAACGACACAAGTTTTAGTAAATGATGAAACCATCGTCTAGCAGTTGGTCTTGGATTTTCAAGAAATAATAAAAGAGAATGACAAGAAAGCATATGATGTAGGCCAGACTCAAATCTGCATCCCTATGAGCGATTCCAACCTGTTGCGAACACGCTCTAACTGCTTAGCCGCGTTTAAAATGTAGAAATTTCTGAAAGCAATTTTTGGGAGTCTGAAAAATCGGATTATTTTGACGTGAAAAGACATTAAATGACCTTTGACCTGCTCAGGAATCATGTCAGTTTCAAAGAAACGCATTCGTGTGTGACTGTTCGGGATCATTTAGGACATGTTTGGGCGTATATTCAGTCATACACAGCAGTAATAATTATTCTCCGAGTCGTGCTACTTTCAATCATGTGTCCGTGTGAATTTACTAGTGTGTACGCTTGAATGTGTGCGTGTGTTTGTGTATGCATGAGTTAGTGTGTGTGTATGTCATGATCAGTGGTGTTATAATAGGAGTTGACAGTGAGGAGATTAACTCTGTCAGAGTTTCAATATGTTGAACAGCAAGAGAGGACTCACGCAGACTCACACACACACACTTCCCTCTGTCTCAGCCGGCATTTCCACAACAGACCTGTTCCTCTCTGAAGTGTGTGTGAAGTGGCTTTTGTTCTATCGTTGATAGCATTTCACGGTGTTGTGGATGTTTATGTGTGTGTGTGTGTGTGTGAGCGAGTTTTGTTCTGTTAATGTCATATGCTGAGAGTCTAACAATGTGACGGCTATAACCATGTACATTTTAACGGGGATTCAGTTTGCAACTTAAAACCGTATTTCTATAGTCGTTATATAACAGAGAGAGAAAGCGAGAGGGGTTGGCGTGAAACCTATTTTTATTGTACATCCATGTGTGTGTGTGCATGGGGAGGGCTTCATTAACAACAGTGCTTAAGTAACAAACGCACATTGTCTGTCCCTGACCAAGCATGACCGCTGGGCACTCACAGGCTCCTCAAACGGCTCTCACACGCACAGACGCGCTCCGAGCCTAGCGCCCGTGTTGTTTTAAGGACTGTAATGTTTGTAGTTGTAGGGTCTGTTGGAGCACACGACGGAAGAGGAGCAGTGGCAGCTGCTGGGGGGGCGGGGGGTTGGTTTACTTAGCTATACTTTGGGGACAAAATTGTCCCCAGAAGTTAGCTAAATTTGACAAAACGTCCCACTGGGGTCCAGGACTTCCTTAGGGGTCAAAATCATTCATAAATAAAGTAGAAGTAAATTTGTTTAGTTTTTTGTTTTGTAACTGTAAAAAAGGCTAAAAGGTTTCTAAGAGGGTTCGGGTTATGGTCAGTCTGTTGTAATCATAGTTAGCTTTATTTATAAACCGTACAAGTCTGTGTCAGAATGTCTTTGTTTAGATACTTTGTTTAGATGTCTGCTAATTTTTTAAAAGGCTAGCTCACCCAAAAATTAATTTTGTCAGCTTTTACTCACCCTCATGTTGTTCCAAACCTATGACTTTTTTTCTTCTGTGGAAAATAAAAGATATTTTGAGAAATGTCTTTTTTTAAATTTTTATACATATAGTAGAAGTCAGCAACCAAACGATAAGCAAAGCTGTAACAACATGAGTTAGAGTAAATAATGACAGAATTTTCAGTTTTGGGTGAACTATCCCTTTAATGTGGTTTATTTGGTTCATGAACATGTTAATCATTCAGTGTCTTGATGTATATCAGAGTTTCATAGTAGAATACAATCTGATAACATCACCATATTGTACCGCTACATTACTTTTTGTAAACAACCTAAACTTTTTGCAAACCACTATACGTCCTCCTTTGTCCTGTCTTTTATCCTGTACCACTAAAACTACGCTATTGTGTATTTCAACTTGTTTCAGAGGATTTCATTACGTTACCCAAGGCCTTAACTTCTAGGGTTACCATGAGAATTCAGACATCATTTACTCACCTTCATGTCCTCCAAACTTACAAGATTTTCATCTTCTGTGGCACACAAAGTTTTTTTTTTTTTTTTTCTTTCTCAGAATGACCAGGATGCAATGAAAGCAGACACTGATTTTTACTGTCAGGCTCCAGTAATGGCAAAAGAACAATAAAAATATAATAAAAATAGTCCTTTTACTCTTGTGCTGTATTCCAAGCCTTCTGAAGCAATGTGATCATTTTGTTTGAGGAACAGACTGAAATTTAAGTCGGCTTTCCCTGAAAAACCTCCCCTCCTCCTAAACACTCAACTATCTTTCACACATTTAAACATTCAAATTTTCCTGCCTCAAGACACACCAAGTTTGAATGTATCTTTGAGAGCCAATAGTTTCTTTGTTCCTGACACAAAGCTGTCGTGTGGAATATAGTGCGAGTCAAATGCAGTGATTTTTTTTTTTTTGGTCATTTTTGGATTGAATGATTGTAGCTGTTCATTCATCCATCTCTTAATATTTTTTTATGTAATATATAATTAAACTATTTTAATTAAATTTAATATTGTAGTTAAACCCACTTCGATGTCATACCTAAAGTTTGCTTCGACTCTCACCTCCAAACTGCCGTGAGAACGTGACAAGAGTCACATTCAGGCTGCTGGATAAGTCACTACAGTGCTGTGGTTTGGGGTGGGTGCTCGTATATATCATTACAGTTGGGCCGGATTCTTGTCCCTCTGTTTCCTCTCTCCTTCTTCTGATCACCCATTATACAAATACCTAGACTCATAAACGTCAAACAAATCTGAGACGTTAAACACCAGTTTCTCTGTCGTTCTTTTTAAAGAGGGAATAGCGCACTGTATCATCACGATTAAACCATCTCGTGAAAGATCTGACCATAATGTGTCTTTCCGTAACAACACACTCAGGCGCTTCCCTTTGTACAACAGCTGCAACCTTTCCTGCAAAGTGACTGGATATTCGCATAGCCTGTCACACACACAGCAAACACAAGGGCGTGAGGTGGAAAACGATTAGCGTTCTGTAAGGAGAGGTTTGCGATCTGTTTGTTCCTTCAGTTCTTCGTGTGCACATTCACACTCTCATGTTTGCTTTCACTTTTGGCTATGTGAGACAGTACGCGCTGGCGGATTATAGGTATATATCTACCCTTAACACATTTATACTCGTACTGTAAACAAAGAGAGGCATTGCAAGTCTAGCAACTCCAAACCTGCTTAAATTCTGCTACGTATAGTACACACAAACACAACGCACACACACAGCGGGCCATCAGTCACACCCTTTTAGAGTTCAAAGCTCCTCCATCCTTTTTATCCACTTTCCAGTCGACAGCTCAGACCATCACACTCACTAAACCCATCATTCCTTGCCGGCGTGTGTGCGTGTGTGTCCGGAGAAATGGTCACGCTTTCAGTCAGCTAAATGCCGCTATAAAGCATCAGAGAAGCTGAAGTCTCCAGCCTGCTTTCATCTCCAGCTGATCTGAGCTCAGCGCTCTCTGCATGCGGTTTCAAATCACAATAACCTTTATTAGCTCCAGCTGACCTGAGAACAGATCTCTCACGCAGCGGTTTTAAGCTGCTTAGGGTTACCTGCCATTAGAAAACTTACTCCTGAACGCACACGGGGGATCAAACTCTCCTCACTCAACTTAGGTTTGGTTGAAAACACCCAAATATCAGGCTCAGGACGCCCACAGATAGATCAGGCCGAAAGCTGTTTACTGGTCCAGGAGCTGCGGAAAGCTGCTTTTAGGGATACGTCTGAATCAGCCATTTTAAAGGCTCATTATTATTTAAAATGGAGGGGAGAAGGAGTTTAGAGCCATTATTGGTGAGACAGTGATCTCTGCCTGCAGCTGGACAGAACAAATGGAAAATCTAATTATAAAACAATGCTGAAAACACACTTGACTCACATACACACACACACACGGCTAATTCATAAAACATGAGAGAGAGAGAGAGAGAAAGGGAGTTTGTTCATCTGCTTGTGATGCCCAAATTTTGGAAATGTCCTCACAAATGCAGTGAAACCTGTTGAAAAGTGGACTTCACTATATGAAAGGCTTATAAATCATGTTTTAATTTGAATCTGCTGATGTCAACAAGTTTGTGTGATGTTTGGATTGGTGGGTTTTAGCAAATATCACCACAAGGGATGCGCCGATATTATAATTCTGGTCGAGGGAGCTAAACTGATACGTATTTTCCTGTTATGATCGATTCCATAATTGATGAATGGACAATATTAAAATTCTATTCTGTTTTGTCTAAATATACTACTGTTTAAAAGTTTGGAGTCCATAAGATTTTTTATTTTCATTTTTTTTAAGAAATTAAAGAACTTTTATTCAGCAAGGATGCATTAATTTGATTTTGATGAGAACAATTCTGAACTTTTTATTCATCAAAAAAATCCTGAAAAAAATGTATCAGTTTCCACAAAAATATTAACTATTTTCAACATGATAATAAATTTTTCTTGTGCAAATTTGAATAGTTGTGTCCCAAATTATGAACTATATTCAATACTTGTAATGTATTCATTTTTGGTTATTTTGTCATTTAAACATCAGCGTCTGATAGCCCCTCCCCCTCCGCTACGTAATTAAAGCTGTGACAGTTGAGTGCATGAAGTGTCTAAAATTCCACACTTTTTTTCTGTTAATTAAGTGCATCATCTGGGTATTTAAAGTGCACTTTTTCTTTTTGGAATTTTTAGCATGAACACACTACTCAAACTATTTAAACTACAAAATGGCATAGAATAGTGCAAAAGTACGTGAATTGTGATGCACCTAATGATTTCTGAAGAATCATGTGACACTGAAGATTGGAGTAATGACTACTGAAAATCCAGCTTTGCCATCACAGGAATAAAGTATTAAAAAAATATTTCACAATATTACAGTTTTTACTGTATATAAGAGACTTCTTCTAAACATTTCTTGAAAAATCGAATGAAAATAAAACACTGACGGCCAATGGGAAAATATTTTGAAATTTTTTAAAGAATTGCTAAATATTACATTAAACTGTGTTAGTAAATTATTTTGTTCTTAATTTACATTTGGTGAAAGGTAAATATAGTGAAACCAACATGCGTTGTGTATATTTTTGTGAAAATGAAGACATAGACTCATTCTAGTTCACATTACCATGACAGACATGCTGAAACACAAAGGTGTGATGAGGGAGTTTGTTAGTGTCTAATGACAACTTATCATTGTTCTCTTGTTGGTTTTTGTTCCCAAGAGTCTCTCTATCTCTCCTATTATATTTCTCATATGTGTAAATATCAATCAGTGATGCGGTCACAGATAACAATAAATGTGTTGACATCGCTATTACTAAAATGACATTTTTTCCTTGTGTGAGTGTGTGTGTGTGTGTGTGATTTCTTTCACTGTTTTCTCCCAGGCACTTTAGAGTGAGCTGTTGAACAAGTATAACCTGTGTGTGTGTGTGTGTGTGTGTTTGCAGTTGCTTTAATTGCTCTGTAATGGGAGATTCTGTGAGAGAAAAAACACACATACACACTGAAACTGTTTCTGCATTACTGTGACCTGTGACTTGTACACACACCCCTACATACACATTAAGAGCACAGATATTATACTCAGTGTGTGTGTGTGTGTGTGTGTGTGTGTGTTTTTAACGGTGGTATCCTGGAGGAGCTCTGGAGGAATTCATACCTTTCATCTCACACTCAGACATACACAATACTCCTGACAGTGAGTGGGAGAGCAAAAATGTGTGTGTGTGTGTGTGTGTGTGTGTGTGTGTGTGTGAGAGAGAACGAAGACGAGACGAGAGTGAGACAGACTTTGACAGAGAGAGGAGAGACAGAGTAAATATGAGCATTTCTGGCTGTGTTTTTTCTTTTTGCACACTAAATATATATACTGTCTGCCATAGCAACAGATACCACCATGCCAATTCATTTTGAGCTCAGACAAAGACTCTTAAATTTGGTTATGAATGCTTTTATTAATTAAATGAACACCCTTGTGCTTTTATAAATAACATTGTGTTATTTAGATATTATTTTAAAAACTGAAATTTTAGAGTTTTCGAGATACAACAGTATCTGCAGTCAAGCTTCCCTTCTGAAAAAAAGTTAGCTACAAACAAAGAGTAACTAGCTTGCTAGTTATTTGAGGGAGAAAAAAGAAGAAAAAAAATTACATGTCAGACTAGATATTTTTTTAGAAAATCAGAAGGATGGCTTAAAATTGATAAAAATAACATAAATGTTCACAAAACACCCAAATTTATGTGACGCTGCCTGAATCATGGTGATAATATTTATAATAATGTAAAGTATAAAAATGTTATTGTACCCATTGAGTAATACAGTATAGTCTTGTAATATTGCTATTATTATCATTATCATCATCATCGTAATTTGTAACAAAATGAACAGGTTCTGTAAAGCTGGTTAAACTGTAGTTTTTTTGGAGGTAAGAAAATCCTACAGGGCTAAAGTCATTGTTTCAGGGCTGAACAGATGTAAGATATCTTCTTGCACTACGGGAAGACCTGTCATATAGATGTCTTCCTGGAAGCTTGATGTGAAACTATCAAATGTCACAAGAAACTCGTACAGCAGTCCAAAAAATCTGAACTGTCACAATTTTTTCAAGTGTATTGTCATCACAACTAAAAAATGCAGAATGTACAGCATTGCAAACTAAAAATAGTTTTGTTATTCTTTTGTGGGATCCCTGGTGATTTCCACTCGTGCCATCAGCACCAGTCCTACATAAGGATCAGGGCGAATGGAAATATTATGACGTTGGTAAACAGTAAAGTGGAAACGTTCTTGTGAATTCTGTCTGTTCACTTGATGTATTTGCAGATCTTGATGGTTCAGTAGGGAACTTTAGCTTGACCTCTAGCCTCTAGCCTCTTTGAACTGGTGAAAGTAATATGGGTGAAAAACAGCAGCTAAAGACATTGAGGAGGAGAGCAGGAAACGAATCAAGTGAAAGAATGTACTTCTGTCTGATTGTGTGATGGGGAGTCATCATTTCCCTCCAAGGCCGACTGATAAAAACCCGGTGCACTGTTGCCCGTTGACTAAAAATCTAAGAAATCCCCTTTGCTTGCATTCAGTGTTTCTATCAGATAGGATATGAAAGGATTAGCCATTATATTTAGATTAGGATTTAATACAGGATATGAACCTTCACTTAAACTTTTAGCTGCGTTAAAGTAAGAAACCGATTCGTAAATTAAATAAATATTTTCAGTTAAATCAGAAACTAAAATAAACTTTTTTGGTGGTAGGTTTTGGCTTAATCTGTAGTAATTCTATTTAGCTATGTTTAAAAACAAGAGATGTCAATGATATGCATGTATGAATGATACACATGTATACATAGCTATACTTTGACTTATTTTTCATCAGAAGTCAACTAACAATCTCAATTTGGGAACATCCAGAGATGTGCTTATTTGTAAAAACAATATTTAAATCAAGTAAAAAAAAAAACTCTAAAAATGCAGAAAGTTCAACTCCAAAGTGTGTGTATGGTGAGTGTGTGTGTGTGTGTGTGTGAGAGAGAGAGATCGAGTGGAAAAAAAGAGAGTATTAATGAGGATGGGGGGGGGGAGGCTCTGCTATGGAGATTCCTCATCTCTCTTAGACTCCATTCACTCATTTCTCTCATTCTCAACAAGATGCCCAAGGCTCTGTGTGTTTTTTGAGTGTGTGAGTTTGTGTGCAGTTGTTATTGTGAGTGGGATATGTGTAAGCTGTCGCTCTCTCTCTCTCTCTCTCTTTCTCTCGCTCGCAGACAAAGAGCCACTTGTAGGAGCTCTGTCTTGAGAATGGACAATCACATGACCACCACACTCTATACATACACCCGGCGTCTCCACATTGAGTGTGTGTCTGCTTAATGAGAGATAGGTGACTACATTTTCCCATTGGATATGTTACACACCAAAAATAAAACTAAACTTTCCAGACTTTAAATTGTAAAAAAAAAGAGGTGTTTTCGTTGTGTATATATAAGTTGCCGTTGTTGGTCCATTGTGGAGGTTAGACTTAATGCCAAGAAATGTGATTACAGCCCCTTCTCAGAATGTAGACGCTTGTGTGTTAAGAGGTGTCTGTGTCTATGTCTCTCTCTCTCTCTCTCTCCCTCTTGAATGAGGCTGATTTGCATGGCTGCTGTATTCAGTATTTAATTGGTGCCATTCAGTCCTGGTCTAATCCCGTGTTCACTTGTTTAAAAAGCGAGGAGGCCTCTTATTGGGTGTGTGTGTGTGTGAGCTTGTGGGTCTAACTCTGTTTCACACAGTGCACAGAAACTGAAGTGTGTGTGTGTGTGTGTGTGTGTGTGTGGATAATTAAATTTACAATTTGAATTAAGACATCTCCCCCACTCTCTAATGTGCTACTGATTTAATTCAATTTTAAGCAGGAAATGGCATTTGTTTATTATTGATGTCCTTCTAGAATTTTGTTATTCTGACTTTTCTTTTCTTTTTAAATATACATTAAATTTTATAAAAATATTATAATTATACAGAGTAAAAAAAGAGAAAAAATAAGAGTAACTTTCTTGTATAATTATTAATGAGAATTATTACATTACAGATCATCAATGTAAGTTCTATAATTATTAATACTATAATTAATGTATATTAATATAAAATATTTTTATTTTAAAGTTTAATAGTGTTACTAAAGTAAACAAGCATTAATTATAAAAAAAAAAAAAAAACCCTGATTGTCTGACCTATCCGATGCACACAACACAAATGCATGGCGCGTTCACAAACACATAGGGACACAAACTTCTTAACGTCCCCTAGGAACAGGAAGGGTTACCTAAATGATTATAAATTTGCTGGTGAGATCTTCTCAGAAGCAGCGCTGTGTGTTTTAGGGAGTGAACTGCCTATTATTGAACCTCTTTGAGCTCCCAACACACACACATATTCTCAAACAATCCCTCTCAGGTCCTGCTTCTGAAATTCTCCGTCTGCAGCAGCTGCTGATTTGACAGGAAGTGATGAAGTCTTTTCTTCAGAGTTGAGGAGGTCAGATTCCTCCTCCTCCTCACTCGCTTTCTCTTTCTGTTTCTGATTTGTTCAGTCATAGCTGGCCGTCAGAGGAAGGGCACGAGTTTGACATCTTCATTGATGGGGAAAAAAGAGAGGGATGAAAAGAGAGATCTAGAAACAGAGGGATAAAAGAAAGGGATAGACAGGAACAGAGAAGAAGCCGCAGACAGAGGAGGCAAATGTCACACAAAGAGTTTAACCCTGCAAAACTCCTTCAGTCATGCAAATCTCTTATTCTCTCACGCGCGCACACAGATATTCTCTGGTGTCAACGCCTCCGATATCGACTTTTATGAACTGCTACGACATTTGACTAAACTGATCGTCTACTCACAATATGATACATTTTGTATATGAATGTTGCTATTTTATATGTCAGATAAACATTGGTTATTTATTATTATATTAAGTTACATATTAGATATTTTTAATTGGTATTCAGTGATTTATTTTCAATACTCTTTTCAAAGGTTTGGGGTCATTAGTTTAGATTTTTTTTTGAAGATTTTCAAATGTTTTTGAAAGAAGTCTCTTATTCTCACCAAGGCTGCATTTATTAGAAAATACAGTAAAAACTAAAAATTTGTGAAATATTGCAATTGAACTGTTTTCTACTGTAATGCATTTTAAAATGTAATTTATTCCTGTAATGACAAAGCTGAATTTTCTCATCATTACTCACATGATCCTTCAGAAATCATACTAATATGCTGATTTGGTGCGCAAGAAACATTTCTTATTATTATCACTGTTGTGCTGCTTAATATTTTTGTGGAAACAGTGATCCATTACTTTGAGGGTTCTTTGATGAATAGAAAATTCAAAACAGCATTTCTTTGAAATAGAAATCTTTTCTAACAGTATAAATATGTCACATATAATGCATCCTTGCTGAATAGAAATATTAAATATTATTAATCTTACTGACTGAATGGTAGTGTTTATATATCCAATGTCAACCTTTACCGATACATAAAAAAAATCTCTAACATTGGTGGATAACTGATATGGTACCGATTTATTGTTCATACCCACTACTCACTTAAAGACATATTAATTGGTTTTCTGAAATTCCTGAATTTACTGAATTTATTTATAATTTACATTTTTTAGCTATTGAAGCATTTCTTCTCTATTCTTTTCAATGACAGAACTGTAAGCTATCATAACTACAGTGTGTATGTGTGTATATTCTTGTTTATATAAGTCTATCTGTTGCCATTGTTTCCCTTCTTCTCATTGAGAACATAATTGTGCTTCTCAATGGCTGTAATCACTCAGTCATAATTGGATTTCACAATCCTGTACACACCTCAGACATAGACACACGTGAACGCACATACAGCATGCCTTGTGAAGTAGACGGAAGTCTGTGCCCCAGTAAAAGGTTTTTGTTGTTAATCCGTCTGTGAAGATGTTTTGTGCGCTCTTATGTGTTAAACCAGCGAACAGCCTGCAGCGAAGAGCGTGTGCACGAGAGCCGAAATAACCAGCAGAATTACATTATACAGAGACAATATTTGAGTTTGATCAGGGCCATATATCAGGGAAACACAAGTTCTCCTGATGTTTTTTATTTAAAGGTTTCTGTTTACTTGCCATTATATAGTGTGTGTGCATGTCTTTTGATTAGAGGGTGTGTGTCTTTTGCATATGCTTTTGTAGTTTTAGGGGATTTCTGTGTATGTGTTTTTGTCTGTGCGTATGTGTAGTTTCAGGGCATGTCTGTGTGTGTTTGCATTTGTTCTTGTGTGTGTTTGTGTGCAGTTAGCAGTAAAATGGGTAAAGAACTGTGGTGCAATCATCTCTCCTTACAGACACATACTGATGGGTGTACTGACTACACACACACACACACACACACACACACACACACACACTAGTCAGCGTTACTGAGAATGAATCATATATTCCCTAAATGTGCGAGCAGTGTTGATCAGCACATGAACAATAAATTATAAACTCTAATAAACGAAGTGAGATGCTTCTCTTTCCCTGTCCAAAAATCATAGTCAGCAGATTCAGCTCCATCTCCATCCAGCTCATTTCTGATTCTGCTTTTCTGTTGCTCTCTTTCTTTCATATTTGGAATTGTTTGATATTTTGAAATATGTTATTAAAAGGAAAAAAGGAATGGCGATAGTCCCTCTGGAGCATTTTGTGGAGAATCTTGGCAGTCTGGAGGGCTATTTGAACCCAAGTTTTTCCTCTCATGATTGTAAGGTCCACAGAGATGCAAATTCTACTGAGAGTTGGTCTCAGAAAGGATTGTTTAAATGTGTTTGTGATTTTAATGTAACTTTGTATGCTTTGTGTTGCAGGTTTGTGTCTGGGAAGGGCTTGGTGATCTACCCTGAGATCGGTGACAAACTAGACATTATCTGCCCCAAAGGGGAAATTGGGAGACCGTATGAGTTTTATAAACTCTACCTGGTGAGGAAAGAGCAGGCAGAGTCCTGCAGCACCATACTGGACCCCAATGTTCTGGTGACCTGCAACAAACCAGAGAAAGACATCAAATTCACCATCAAGTTCCAGGAGTTCAGTCCAAACTACATGGGACTGGAATTCAAACGCTTTACAAACTATTACATCACCTGTAAGTAACCTCCAGCTTTTCTGTATTTATCTAACCTTTCTATACTTTATTTGCTAAAATGATTCATACAGTAATATTTTCTAAAATTGTACCTTTAGGAGTGCCCCTAAACATATTGATTCGCGTACATATCAAAAAGTATTGATTCACTTCTAAAAATCTTTAAAGTTTACAAACATGAATTTATTGTAATGAAAAAGAGGTTATTTTAAATATAATATAAGTTAATGAGAAGTCCCATTTTATAAGTTATGTTTCCACCCAAAGTTGCGAATATAACTTGTGCGCAAAATTGGAATTTCGCATAAAGCATTTGTCAACGTTTCCATCCATTGAGTCGAAGAGAACAAAATTGTCACACACCTGATAAATTGGCTGCTGCAATAGGAGAAGCCACTTTATATAATAATTTGTATATATCCTATAATCAGTGTTGGTGAAAGCTACTTTTAAAAGTAATGCATTACAATATTGTGCTACAATACCCACTAAAAAAGTAACTGTGTTACTTGGTTACTTTTTATGGAAAGTAATGCGTTGTTACTTTTTCTCATCTGGCCTGGGCTGTTTGTTTGTTTGTTCTTTTTTTTTGGCAAATGTTAAAGCCATTTCACACCAAAAGTGAAATGAATAAGCCTTAGGCTGAAGGAAATGCAAATAAACTAAACTCTAAAAATAAATGCAAACAAAATATCTCAGCTGTACTGCAATTCTGGATCACAGAAGAATAGGATGCAGGAGATGAAAGTTCAACACTCTTTCTTAAGCAATAAAAACATTGAAAAGAAACACAAATGTGATGTTTATTTAAGTCATTTTTGCTTATTAGTAATGTTGAATTGGATCATCAAAGGTCAGCAGCAAAGACATTGCTTAATAAAGTGAGATGAGATTAAATACATGAGTATATTTAACATTATTTAACTATTATTCTATTATTTAATATTAATAATTGCATGTTTGCGAAATATTCTGAGTTTGCATTTCCCTGTGTTTATTAATTTTAAAGAATACTGAATCTGTTTTTGTGCAAGTGAGATGAGTAGATGTATGAAGAATAACCATCATGTTTACACACAGAGCACACAGCGCTTACCCTCGATTTCACTCAACATGGGGACAGAAGAAGTGTCAGTCAATAATGGGAAAACAAAATAACTTGTGTTACTTATTTCAAAAAGTAAAATGTTTAGTAAATATAAAAGTAATGCATTATTTCACTAGTTACTTGGAAAAGGAATCTGTTTACGTAACTCGCATGGACAAAACACAGTAAACATGGTCATCTTATATTGGTTTCGAAGGTGGATTTGAGAAACACAGTCATGTAAGACAGTTCTGAGAGGTAATACTGAACCACTTTGAGGACTTTGCTCAGGCATTCCAGATTCTGTGCATGTCACATGACTATGACTATTTTAATGCTCATCACGGAATTTTTTTGGTAAATGTGTTTCCATCGCAGTGCTAAAAGTGTGTTTGGGTCAGGTTTTTGCCTACTTTATGGGGTCCTAATGTCCACAAAAGAATAGCAAAACCGGAAATCACATTATGTGGACCAGACCGTGTGATGGTTTGGGATAGGGTTAAGGAAGAGAAAATATCATTAGCGCAATATAAAAACCGTAGAATTCAATGGAATGTGTGTTTGTGTGTGTGTGTGGAAGCCAGTTTCTGCCTTAGAGTAAAAAATAAAATGGGTATTTGAAATAGTTTAAAATGAGGGATACAGTTTAAAATAAAAAATAAACTCACATTGTGATACATTGTGATCGCAATTATGGGTAATAAAGTCACAATTATGAGAAATAAAGCCATAATTATGACAAATAAAGTCAGAAAGGCAGGAACAGGCTTCCATAGTAATGGTATTATGTTTGTGTAAATCTGTAAATGCCACAGTCAAGCTTTTATGAGACCGTTGTACTGAAGCGCTGATTAATGATTCAATCAGAATGAAAGATTTCAAACACGTGCAGCATAAATGCATGCTAAAACCAGCAGGGAACAGCATGGTAAATGCAACACACTCCTTTTCTCTTTACCCCGCTTTCTTTTTTTAACTCTTTCCCCAAGGATGGTGGGAGGGAGAGACACTTTCAGTCAGGCATGTCTCATTGGTTGTCTTGCCTCACTGGGTTTTTGGTCTCTTGGCCATGATGCCCAGACATGTCCCATAATCCACTTCACCTCTACTGACCCATCACCACAACTACACCCCCAGAAAGCAGCAGGGCTGCTATTAGATCCAGTAAAACACACTCTCTCTCTCTCTCTCTCTCTCTCTCTCTCTTTTTCTCTCTCTCTCTCACACACACACACACACACACACACACACACACACACACAAAGACTCCCTAGCAACCAGCTCCTTTATCTTGCTCTGGTAAACAGGATGAGTCTAGTTAAAATAATTTTGCTGAAATGTGTTTGCGTTCTGGGTTCAGTGGTTTTTGCTGTCTGGTCATCTTGTTTTCACTGGTCATTCGAGTTAATAACTCAGCGAGAGACTTTAGAGCGTGACAGTTTCACACGCATCCATTCGCTTCTCAGCAAAAGCCTCTTCTACAATGTGTGCTATTGGTATGTCACATTTACATTGTTTACATACAGTGAGTCCCTGAGCTGATTGTACTTTGGCATAAGTATAGATGCAGTTTAATATAAAACTCCCCATTTGTGTGTTAAATGTAAGCAAGATGTTTCCAGACATCTAAACTGACCACTCAAACTGGAATCATTTTTAAAACACACACCAAATCAAGAAAAGCATATTGAACTAATTATGCTCTCAAAATTCCTGAGTAAAACAGCATTTACTGTGTACATTTCTACCCGGGTTTGCCTGTCTTTCTTGCATTACTTGTGGTCAAAGTTTATGGTGTGTTTAATTATTACATTTAAAATATTTTTGTTTGCACTATGTTAATGAAAAGTTGTGTGGTTTGATAAAGAACAGCTGCAGACCTCATTAATACTGACAAATCATTAGGCATCACTCTGCCCACCCGCCTTGAACGTGTCTGCCAGGCTTTTTCAGTTGCTACATCGTCACACCAGGTGCTTTTTATCCAGCCACGAGAATCTGCTGTTTCTCCTGTCACTATATTATACCGTTTCGGCTTGGTGTCGAGTTTCTTTCTCTCAGCCTCTGTGCCTTTTCTGTACCCTCAGTATGTTGATTTCTATGATGCTGACTATGTTTCCTTTTCCTGCAGAGCTCAACAGTCACCATATCGTCATGCCACCCGCGTCGTACCCTAAAACGGCCCCTTTAATCCATTTCAGGAAGAACTGTCGAGCTCTTTGATTTTCTCTTTATAGTTCAGCTGCACCCTCAATTTCATCTTAATTTAAATCTTTCAGGACATGTTATAGTATAAATCTAAATTTAGAGACTTAATTTATTTCAAATGATCGCCTCATCTAGAAGGCTACACACATCCAGGATTCTCAAGTCGATAAGTAGACAATGTAGTCCCTACAGAGGTTCAGTGCCCTGGCTCCAGAGGCCAACCTGGCATCCTGAAATCTCCTTGCTCCTTTCCTTTATCCATGTAACTATTTGTCAAATCGTCTCCAGTCTGTCTGCAGAGGTTCTTTGAAGCAGGCCGGGTCTGCGCTCGCATATCTCTGTCTCAGCCTCCGAGTCATACGTGTTAACTTTATCCTGTCGGGCTGTGCCGCAACGTTTAGCTCAAGTGCTTCAGTCACCTTGTGCTGTTCTCTAAAAAATTTTTTAGCAGTATTTTTATCTTGTTTTCCAGTAAAAATATCTAAAAATCCTTTAAAAACATAAAATTTGCAAAAGGGTGTAAAGTTAGAAGACTTTACAGTCATTTTGTTTCCCTTACCGCATTGGCATTTTTCAAATTAATCTCACATAAGCATAAATCTTACAAAATTTGTTTAAGCTTAAGGTTTATGCTTAAAACATTTAAAAACAATTAAGTAAAATAAGCTTCAAGATTAAATTGCTTCTCAAATGTCTAGTATTCAAGTATTTTTATTTTCAGATTCTGTCATGTAATGTCGGTTACAGTAATGTTTACCGTAGTAAATAAAATTGTTTATTAGCATTGTTCTTTGTTTTTTTAAATTATTTTAGGAGACATGAACAAGTTGGTTAGTCATTTAATTTCACAACAAATATTAACAAGCTGATATAATTTAAATACTTTTGTTTTCAGACTGTTTAGATTTTAGTTTTATTGGAAAACAAGATAAAAATACAAATGAAAAAAGTTTTTGTAGTGGGCTGCTCATTCAGATGATAAAATTTCAACCAATTAAATTTCTTAAGTTCTTCTGGAATCAAAATCATTTAGGCATAAATACAAAAATATGCAGTCCTTTTGTCATTGCTGTCAGTCATGCGTTAAGCTATGCATGTTTTTATTGTTTGGGTATTTTTCTGTCTGGGCTGGGGTCAGTAAGTCTGTGCGTGGTCAGATTCTGTGTCTGTTTCTAATTATGAAGAGAGATTCTGAGAATTCACTGTCTTTTATTTTATTCCAGTACAGTTTAATTCCAGTATGTGTCCCAGAAAGACACTGGGCTGATCGTGTGTGGATTCAAAAAGCAGTACAGGTTTGAAATGGATCCTGTGTCACAGTTTGAGGACAGCTTCAGAACTTAAATTCAAAAAAGAACCTGTTGGATGAGAATGATTTGAGCTCTTGTGATTCAGACATTAACTTTAGAAGCGTTTCTAAAGGATGTCTGCATTTTAGCAACCCTGATCATGATATTTACTTTGACAGAGATCAGCTCTGACCCTGCAATTTTTTTTTTTTATTGATTTAGAAACCAAACCACACCGACCATTTGCTCATTCATCAAAATTGTACTTCCATAAACGGATCTTGCTGAAAGATATCAAATTGTCAAAAAATCTGCGTGTGTGTACAGTATGTATGTGTTTGAGAAGTTGATTTGAAAAGCATGACAATGGAAACAGTACCGTCATACAGTCAAGGGAGCGCTAAACATGATGGAAAGAGAAAAAAGCGAGGGATGGAAAGTGAAAAAATGGTGAGCAGTCACAAGATTTTGCGATTATCACTGCATGAAATGCACGTAATGGCCAGATGAGGAGGAATGTGTGGCAGCTAAAAGGCTCTAATGGTTTGTGCAATGTTTTCAGGATTAAGGGAGTTAAAAAGAGCTAAATTAAGGGTTGTTTAGGGTCAGCTTCTCTTTCGTGTGACTGTGCTGAGTGTGTGTGTGTGTGCGAGAGAGAGAGCAAGTATGTGTTCGGTTCTGTGTGTATTTTTGTGTTAAGGCTGTGTCAGCAACATATGATTCTGATTTCAGACAGTCCAGCTTTGAAGTAATTCTGACCAAACCGCTGCACCAGAATGATGAGTGTGTGTGTGTGTGTGTGTGTGTGGGTCTTTGTGTAACCTCTCACCATAACTGTCTCTCAGGCCACAGCTGAAGTATGAAAATGAGTGGCTTCATTTCGCTGTGGTCGCTCTGGGGTGAAAGAGGTCAAATATCACATCGAGCTGTATGTGTATGTGTGTGTTAGATGCCTAATTTAAACTACCCCTTTAACATGCACAAAAACTAAGAGCAAACAGTTGGTTTTAGCCACTTCGTAATGTGAGAAGAATATGGCTCCTATTGCAAAGGGCTATTGAATAACAATCCAATATCCACCCAGCCTGATATATTCTGCTCTCTGAAATGTTTAACCCACTATTGCAAGCAGAAGTCTAAAGTATGTAGTAAGTTTTAATGTTAAATAAAAAGTTATGTTACGTTGTTACACTGTTTTCCATAGTACAATAGTTGAATATGATTGATCTTTGCTGTGTGTTTTTAGTTGTTTTAGTATTCTGACAAATTGGATATTCACTTAATTTCACAAAAAATACAAACAAATATAATTTAAAAAATATATTAAATATAAAAAAAGACATTGTTGGTTCATTTGTTTCAATTGTTGCAGTGTTGCCTAAACGCAATTTTGTTTTATTTTAGTAACACCTTGGATGGTTGGGGCCACATCATACATTTATTTACATATTCTCCTTAGGTCCACTGAAATTTTTTGTTTGTTTTTAAACTTTTAATATAATATTTGTATTGAAAAAAAAATGTCCACTCTCTCTTTGACCTTTACAATTGGGTCTTTTTTGTTGCTGTGTCATTAAGACTTGAATGGAAAGCAATATATATGTATGTATGTATGTATAAAAACTTTCAATCTTGACAAACTTAACTTTAGGTGCCCATTTCTAATGTTGGGATCTTCTGTAGGAAAGATATTCTGTTCTGTTCTGCAGAATGGCGGGTGCTATACACAGCCAGGAATAGCACTAGGTTTGGCAGACTTTCCCACATTTTACTCTTATCATTAGGTATTCTGGTGTTTGGAATAATAGTATCTATCCTGCTTCCTCTGTGTTACCTCACCATGACTGAGAGGGCCAAGATTCAGAACTCTGAATAGGCATTGTTGATGTGAAAATGTGAGGTCAACTAAATAATAAACTGCATTTTAAATTATAGTGAGCACTTATTGTAAACATTCATTCTGAATACTTCATAAACAAGAGTAACACACAAACACACTGTCTAAATCTGTGGTGCCTTGCAGACAAACAGTGGCTGAATATTCAGTTCTCTGCTTGTGGTATATCTGACCTCTTTGGCAAGTACTAGTACAAAAAGACATAGTCAGCTAAACAACTTTTTCTCCCCTTTGAGGCAGAAGCGAATGAGAGCGAAAAGGAAAGAGACTGAGAAAGAAAGCAATATAAGACAGGGAGTTCATCTTTCTTTGTCTTATGGGACATCGAGCACCAGGTGCACCAAACCGAGCAAGATTTCTGCTGTGTGTGTGTGTGTGTGATGTCACTCTGTCTTACAATCAGTGTGTGTATGGATGTGGTTGCTGTAGTAATGGTCACTGTTGCTGTAGTGATGCCCATGCAGATGTCCCAGTGGGTGATGAAGGTCAGTGATGCATGATGGGTCACACTACCCATGGAGTTAATGCACGTAATGAGTGTTTGTCTGGGTGTGTGTTAGAGTGTGTGAGCCGCATCAGAACAGAGACTAATTGACGTTTAATTACATTCCCATTGTGCACAGTCTCTGTTCTCTCTCTCTCTAACACACACAGGTTAAAATATGACAAGGGCAAGCAGGTCTTCAAGGTCAGGATCTGAATGAAACGTGCTCCTGTACATGCTGAATTCTGGGAGTTCTGGATTACTGCTGTTGAGAACACACACATACAATCTGCTTTCCCCTCTGCTTCATTAATCACAAAACGCTTTACCCAGAAATGCTTTTAATATAGTCTGAATTTAATTGGCATAATGGTTTGTGCTGGTGTTTTGAAATGGTCTAATTTGCGAGAACACAGATAGCCATCTTCGATCAGTAACAGAATGCTGGTCATTTTCTTCACTTACAGGTAATTTGAGTGAATGGGTGGCAGTGTTTACGTAAGACAAATAGACGGAGAAAGGAAGGAAGGAAGGAAGGAAAGAAAGAAAGAAAGAAAGAAAGAAAGAAAGAAAGAAAGAAAGAAAGAAAGAAAGAAAGAAAGAAAGAAAGAAAGAAAGAAAGAAAGAAAGAAAGAAAAAAAGAAAGAAGCAGGAAGTAAGGGAGGAAGGAAACCCAAGAAAGAAAGGAAGGAAATCATGGACAGAAAGAAAAAAGCAGGAAGGAAAGAAACAGAAAGAAATAGGAAGAAAGGAAACAGAAAGAAACAGGAAGGAAGGAAACAGAAATAAATAGGAAGGAAGGAAACAGAAATAGTAAGGAAACAGAAAGAAACAGGAAAGAAAGAAAGAAAGAGAAAGAAAGAGAAAGAAAGAAAGAAAAAGAGAAAGAAAGAGGCAAGTTACTAACAAAGAAATGTAAAGAAAGAAGCAGGAAGTAAGGGAGGAAGGAAACCCAAGAAAGAAAGGAAGGAAATCATGGACAGAAAGAAAAAAGCAGGAAGGAAAGAAACAGAAAGAAATAGGAAGAAAGGAAACAGAAAGAAACAGGAAGGAAGGAAACAGAAATAAATAGGAAGGAAGGAAACAGAAATAGTAAGGAAACAGAAAGAAACAGGAAAGAAAGAAAGAGAAAGAAAGAAAGAAAGAAAAAGAGAAAGAAAGAAAAAGAGAAAGAAAGAGGCAAGTTACTAACAAAGAAATGTAAAGAAAGAAGCAGGAAGTAAGGGAGGAAGGAAACCCAAGAAAGAAAGGAAGGAAATCATGGACAGAAAGAAAAAAGCAGGAAGGAAAGAAACAGAAAGAAATAGGAAGGAAGGAAACAAAGAAATAGGAAGGAAACAGAAAGAAACAGGAAGGAAGGAAACAAAGAAAGAAACTGGAAAGAAGGAAACAGAAAAAAAACAGGAAAGAAGGAATCAAAGAAAGAAACAGGAAGGAAGGAAATGGAAAGAAACAGGAAGGAAGGAAGGAAACAGAAAGAAACAGGAAGGAAGGAAACAGAAATAAACAAAGTAAGGAAAGAAAGAAAGAAAGAAAGAAACAAACAAACAGATGTAGGAAATAAAGAAGGAAACAGGAAGAAAATAAAGACAAAGAAACAGGAAGGATGGAAACAAAGAAATAAAGAAGCAGGAAGTAAGGTAGGAAGGAAACCCAAGAAAGGAAGTAAGTCATGGACAGAAAGAACAAAACAAGCAGATATAAGAGAAAGAAAGAAAGAAAGAAAGAAAGAAAGAAAGAAAGAAAGAAAGAAAGAAAGAAAGAAAGAAAGAAAGAAAGAAAAGAAAGAGAAAGAGAAAGAAAGAAGCAGTTGAGAAGGAAACAGAAAGGAAGGAAGGAAGGAAGGAAGGAACTGGAAGGGAAAAAGGAATGAAGGAAGAGGACGAGGAAACAGAAATGTGAAGAAAGGAAGAAATAAACAGAAAGAAGGGATCAAATAAACAAACACAAAAAACAAGCAGGAAGAATGAGAAATGAAACAAACTGAAAGAAAGGAGTGAGTGGTTACATGATAGAAGTGTTGAATTCCATCAGTCCAGTGATCCATGCAGAGAGAGAGAGGGGGGAACAGCAGGCCGAGCCTCCTCTTGTTTCATTCCTCCCTTCCTCAAACCTCATGAGTGTGTTGGTTCATTTTGAAGGATTTTCTACTGGAACAATATAGGCTTTGTTGAAGATAACAAACAGTGACCCCTAAAACACACACACACACACACACACACCATTTTGATGTGCCCACTCAAACAAACACACTCTCCCTGACTGAACCTGTTGGCAGAGATGAGAAATGTATGGGTTTTTTTTTTTTTTTTTTTTTTTTGGATTCACATTGAGCACTTCTGTCTGTACATGCATGTAGAAGCACAGGGAAGTGGGTGAGGTTGGATGGTTATTGCATTTTAATTTTCTTCCGCAACACACACACACACACACACACTCCCAATGAGCTGCTCGTCCTGTGGATTTAAAGGTCGGCCGTTATGCGACTGCTGGAGCAGTGCGGCGATCTGATTGGATGAGCTTTTGGAGGCAAAAGAAGATCTAATCTAGCTGTGTCTGATCTGATGAGTTGTGTACGTGTGTGGGTGGGTGTGTGTGTGTGTGTGTGTGTGTGTGTGTGTGTGTTGGAGTGACCTGTCACTAGCTCTCTGTGTTATGTCGACTGCATTAGAATAAACACTGACCCAAATCTCACAGACAAACACACATGCTTACCCACCAAAAGATTGAAAACCTTTAGCAGCTACATTATATACTGTCTTTCTCACACAAAGCTGTTTTTCAGATGCAGTGGTCTTTTCCCCGAAGGTTCAGCCCGGAGCTGTTGGCTACTGTGGCTAACTCACTCAGCGAAGCGTCTTTTCCTTCTGCTCTTTGTTTCAGTTACTCATCAATCAGAGACTCGAGGGAAACAGCACTGGGCTCTGCCGACTGAAACGTACAATGTTACAGCTTAAAAATATTCGTTTTGAAAGCCTGACTCAGCAGTGGTTGTGAACATTTTAAGCGTGTTTGGATTTTCTCATTCTGTGCGACGTGATGGGAGAACTTCAGCTCAGTCAGAGCCTGTCTTGTTGATTTAACAACTGGATGATCATATTCGAAAGTATGCTACAAAAACCAGAGACATGCAGCTGAATATTCAACACTTTCTTCGAAACTAATCTGATCTTCAGTCCTCACTTTAGAAACTGTAATAATTTGGAAAATAGGGAGATTGACTATGATTTTCCAAATATCTTAAGGCACTGTTTGGAATTATTTTTTATTATTAATATTATGAATAATGATCATCATAATAACACAATTCCATACAATGATTTAAAGGACTTAGATGATGATGATAAAAATAAACAATAAATATAACATTATTATTACAACAACAACGACTATTATTATAATTATTATTATTTCTTCCTTCTCATGGCCTCTTACCATTTTAATTTTTGCCCTTGTTGCTTATTACTGATGCCATATATATATATATATATATATATATATATATATATATATATATATATATATATATATATATATATATATATATATATATATATATATATATATATATATATATATATATATATATTATATATATATATAATAACTCACTGCAAAACTATGAGATGAAAATACTTTAATACTGTGTTTTTCTACTTCAGGGATTGTGTTTGTGTTTGAGAAGAGATGAGGCAGGGATGAGATGGCTCCATGATGGCAGAAGAATGAGCATACAGCTACAAACAAACACTGATACACACACACAGAAAGCACAACCACGCTATATGTCAGTCAATAAGAGGGGACTAACTGGGGCAACACTTTATTTATTGTGACAAGACTGAATATTTCATTCTTTGTGTCTCTCTCTCTCTCACTCACACACACACACACAAACACAGAGGCAGATGGTAAATCCCCAGCCCCTTCACATTTTTTTAATGTGTGTTTACACCTTGTTTTAAATCTAAATCACGTTAATCTCCCAGCATGGTCACTGGGGATTTGTGTGTTGTGTTTAAGGTATATTCTTTTTAGAAATACCTGCTGTGTTCTCAGTAATAATTTTGCACTTCTTGGAATTCAGTTCGACATGACTCTGACTAGAAATGAAGAGTCTAATTCCATCCATGCAGACATTTTGTTTTTTTAGTGCACAGAGGCAGGAAACTATTAAGACCAAAATGTTCTGACCAGTTAAAATCCAGCAGTGATGTAGTGACAACAGAATGTGGCCGCAAAAATGCTTCATAGCCAATCCATCCCATTGCTAACAGTACACAGGGTAGGATTACCCTGCCTGTCTGGAATGTCTGTTGTGTTTTAGCCTGGAGTGAGAGTGTGCTGGAGTCAGGTTGGTGTGTGTGTGTGTGTGTGTGTGTGCACCGTGTGATGCTATTCCGTGGTTGGCACGGTGACAGGTTGGCATGGCGCTACCGTAAGGAGACTGGCACTCTGCCTACTGCCATACATCTCAATCTGCATGACATCATAGCAGCTCCTAGCAACCACACACATCACCCCTCCCCCATACACGCCCACAAAGGACCATTCACAATCACGGTGCCCCGGCCTTTCTCCCTCACCGGAGTCTCTCGCAGATCTGTACTAACAAGGATCCGTACTGCTGCTCTAAAGTTTCATAAAGCCAATACTGGTCAAAAGAATAACTAAGAAAGAAAGAAAGAAAAAACATTGCTCTTTATGTGATGGTAATGTTTAAATGGAACAGACTTCATAAAGTCAAAAAAAAAAAAAAAAACATTTTTAGGGAATAACATAATTAAGAGCCAACTGACTGATGATTTTTTAACTGACAAATCACAGAAGCTGTCATTAATGCAGTCACCTGATTGTATGTGTTCCATTCTGTTTTGTTAGAATATTTATGTCTGTTTGGGAAAACATGTGATCTACAAAACTCTTTTGTGAATATGTGTCTTTGATTACAAGTAATGGTTCATGGTTCATTTCAGAGCAGAGATTTACAGTTCAGTGAGGGAGTCCATTGCAATATCCGTAATGGCTCTCAACGATTCACTGACTAGTGATTCTGATTCATTCTGCTGACTCACAAGCAAGATCTTTTATGACAGACTTATTAAAGCAAACTGGTTCATAAGAGTCATTTGTTTGCAAAACGGATATTACTTTTTGCTCAGATGTAATTTGTCATTTTTGACTGTTGTAAATAGCATATATATTTTAAATTACCACAACTTTCTTTTCTTTTTTGCATTTTTGACTCTTCTAGTTGGGGACCTGATTGGGGACTCCATTTGAAATAAATTATATTTTAAATGCACATGATATATTGCTGTTAGCTTTAGAATGTTTAGTTGAACAAGTACAAAAACATATAGTGCATACTATTACAAAATGCATGAGACAGGGACACACCTTTTGTCTCCATATTTTTCCTTAATTAACTTTAGTAATAAAACAGGAAATGCTTCCAAACTAAAATGATCATCTTGTTTGTTTGAACTGTAAAAACATTCCTAATTTTAAAGTGACAAAACCAGTGAGGACTCATCATAGTCTGTGTGATGGCTGTGCATTTTAGTGAATAAGTGTATTTTCTTATCTGACCTATTCTGTAGTTCCTCATTAGTGCTTACACATACACACATGCTCTCTCAGCACTTCTCACTCACACCTCTTAATGAGCACAATCTAATGGAAGCTAATAATGTGTATGTGTGTGAGTGTAATTGGGGGTTAAATTGAATGATGGTGGATCACCTGCTGTGACAATATCGGTTTATTTAACTACATAATGGGAGTATGTGTTTGTGCATTTTGGTCGTGTCTCCGTTTTAAAGCGAACTCACTTTCTCAAACTTATCTCTTTCTCAGACACAGAGCAGAGACGCAAACGGGCCCTTAGTACACTGTGGCATATTTTAGGCTTGTCTGTGGCTCCGATCATTCAAACTCACAAGGATCATTCTGTAGGAATTGTTGAGGCTTCTGGGCCTACGCAAGAAAAAGAGAAAATTCATACACATGGCTTTTCTTACTGCATGGCGCTGTGTGTGTGTGTGTGTGTGTTTGTGCATTCCCATGGGATCAGATTACTATCATAGGGACTAGTAACAGGAGAATACACTGGAGCTTTTTTCATCTTGTCCATATTCTGAGACACACACACAAACGTTAGTTTGTTTTTGGATGTTTCTAAGGTAATATTAGGTTGCAATGTCTAATTTAAGGGCAGAATGAGCATTTCCTTAGCCAAAGACTGTGTGTATATGTGTGTTTGCATGTGCTTGTGTTTTGTGTGTGATTTATAGAGGTAAATTAGGGTTTCCTTTTCCTGCTTTGCAGCAAGAACTCCAATCAAAAGTCCTATAAATCTAAACCTAATTCGCCCTGACAATCACAAAACCCCTCTCTGTCTCTCTCTCTCCAGCAACTTCTAATGGAACACAGGAAGGGTTGGAAAACAGAGAAGGTGGAGTTTGTAGCACGAGATCCATGAAGATCATCATGAAAGTGGGCCAAGGTGAGTTAACTTACACACACACAAACACACACTCACACTCACACACCTTCTTTATCTTCAGCATGTCCAAAGGTAAAGTAATTTAAGCCCCATTTGGTGAATGATTAAGTCAGCTGACTCATTAACTGGCAATTAGGTTGCAGTAGAACATGATCCAAGTTAGCAAGTTAGTTTCTGTCTTTAGGATTTGTACTCTACTCTAAGGTCTCATCAGCAGAAATGTCAAAATCTAAAGGAATACATTCAAACATATGTTGTACTGAAATTGATTTCCTTGAATGTTTTTTGTTCCTAATTTGTTCTGTATGTGATTGTATGTTTCAGATCCAAATGCACCAGATCCAGATTTAACGGACCTCCCAGACAGGGACCAGGACAACGAGATCAATAACCCCACAACCAGCCCTTCCCGCAAGATAGACCGAGGCCGAGACGGAGACGGAGATGGGAACGGACCCGTAATGCCCGGCAGAGGTGAGGAAACGCAAATCGTCTGTGTTTACACCAGCTGGTTTGGGAACATGATGGTGTTTTCCTACAAATGAAGACAAACTGGACAAACTGTCTAAGTTCAGCAGCGAAGATCTACCACAGTAAATTTCACCAAGAAAACCAGCAGATGAAATACAGCAATGCAGAGCTACTGCCTCCCTCAGGCAGCTGTGTGCGTGCAATAGAGAGACAGGAGTTAATGTAGCATGTCTTTATCACGTCCTAGCAGCCATTAACCTACGGGAGGTCTAAACTTCATTAGGAGAGAAAGAAAGAGAGAAACGGAGACAGAATCATTAAGAAATAACAGAGGGACCCATGCTGCATCTCTGCAGTGATCACACCGCACAGATTCTTGAGGTCAGATTCTCTGCTCTGAGAGGACACTCAGACATTAACTGCTATTACATCTTTTCAAAATCGGCTAGTCGGTGGGTTATCTGAACAACTAGTCGACTAATTGGTATAATTAATTTAGGTTCAGGATCCCCCTGATTCCACTCGGACATGCTTACATAAGATTTTCAGAAACGGCTAGACAAACAAAATAAACCAGGGTTTCATGGCAGTATATGAATACAAATAAATGCAGCCTTGGTAAGACTGACCCCAAACTTTTGAATAGTTGTATAGATAGCTAACCTCGCTAAGGATGACTAGATTGTGAACCATCCCTAATATTAAACTATGAATTCTGCTTAAATTTAGTTTGTAAGCCACTGAAATACACAGCTAAACTCCACATGGCTAGTTTGCAGAGCTAAAAGTTTTGTACATGCTGGACTGCCATTTGGAAGGATTATTCCAGTCTGGGTGTGTGTTGTTTAGCTTCATACTGCTGTTAAATATACTTAACAACACTGATTTTATTGTCAAGCAAAAATGTGTATTCATAATGCCTAGTTAGCTGCAGGAGTCATTGGAACAGCTACCGGCGCAACAATAAACGCAGCAACAGTTTTATTTACTTTAATAGGAGCTCAGAGCCAATGCTAACAAACACAAAGGTTTGTTTCTACGTCCATTGTCGGTTATCTTTGCCTCAGACAACAGAGAGCGACTCTAAACACTGATAATCAGAGCTTGCGTTGCTAACATGATCCTCAACGATAATTCACAATGAAAAAGAAAAACGCCTGTGCACCACTCATAACGTCTGTTCTTTTTTCCTCTCAGGCACGAGAAACCAGGATAACAGTCCCGGTTCAGTAGAAGGGATTTTCGGCTCTAAACCGGCTCTTTTTGCTGCCATCGGAGCCGGCTGTGTCATCTTCCTCCTCATCATCATCATCCTCATCGTCTTGCTCCTCAAGCTTCGCAAGAGAACCCGCAAGCACTCGCAGCCCAGGGGCGGGACTGCCCTGTCACTCAGCACTCTGGCCACGCCCAAAGGAGCCGCCCAGGCTGGCTCAGAACCGAGTGACATCATCATCCCCCTGCGGACAACAGAGAATAACTACTGTCCACACTATGAAAAAGTGAGTGGAGACTATGGGCACCCCGTCTACATAGTGCAGGAAATGCCACCCCAGAGCCCCGCCAATATCTACTACAAAGTCTGAGAGAAAGAGAGCAAAGCAACCGCAATAAGAACTTGTTTTTGTAAGGTATTCTGACTCTTTTTTTCATTACCTAACCCCGTCTGCTCCGTGTGCGAGAGGATGGAGAGGGAGAAGTGGAAAGGAGGAATGAAAAAGACTACATGGATGATATTCCTCTCAGATTTCCTTCCCTCCGTCCCTTTTCCGAACACTACACTGTGTGTATGTGTGTGTGTGCCGGCCGCTCTCGATGTGCGTGAAATGGTAGAAAACCACCCCAAGTTGCGTGGCACTCAGGCACAGACTTCACTGCTGAAGAACAGCCGACAACCAATCACAGAGGGACACTAGAGTGACATCACAAAGCAGGAAGCTCTCATTCGTGTGTGTTTTTTGTACCTTTACAACTCTTCGCTTAGTTTTTGTCTCTTTTTCATCTCTCACTCCGTGACAGTGTTTTGTTTTTATCAGTATCAACCCGATTCTTGCAGCTTTCACAGTGTCTCGCTCAAAGAAATGTCTTAAGCACTGTTACGAATGCCGATCTCTTTTTCACACACTCTGTATGTCCTCTCATCTCATTTCCTAGCGTCTCTCCAGACACTCATTCATTTTACATGCTGTAGAGGCAACTGAACAAAAACACACACTCACACTCATACACACACTTTGGTGTTCACGGGTCAGTAACAAACAGCCTCTTGGTGGAAAAGTGAGCGAGTGAAATAGGGAATTTCATATATAAACACCAGTGTCAGACCTTCCAGAGCTCCCAGTCTGCTCTTTCTTCATTTAAGAAACATTTCAGTTGAAATCCTCTCTCCTCTCAGCCGAACACAAGTAGATATTTGCTATCTGTTGTCAGTGATGCGTGAAGTGCTAATATTTGTATTTTGCCATTATTATTATTTTTTTTCTTATTCTGTCTCCCAAAGGTTAGGTCAAAAAAAAAAAACTTTAGGGATTTGCCTCTACACCATGAGCCTATGACCTCTCTTCAGTCACAAAACATGCTAATCCATATCTTTGCATAATTTAGTTCACTAACATGTCTTTTTTTTGTGTATAATTCATGTCTCGCTGTTTGGATGTAGACATGGACTCTAACCAGTATGACCGTGTGTATGTAGAGTCCCATGCAGAAGCCAAAAATCCATTGACATACAGAACATGTGAAATTATGCCTTCACCTCTCCTTCCTCTCAGATATGCACATAAGTTATCCCTGTTTGCATACAAACACATACAGGAAAAAAAACAAAAACAAATCATCTATGAATCCTGGAAAATCTAGTGCTAGATCTATTTTTATATGGACTGCACGTGAAATGATAAACAGTAAACAGTGGCGGCAGGTGTGTTTACGCCTATGCTAATTTAAAATTAGCAGCATTTGCATCTAGCCTCCAGCGCAGCCAATCAGAGGAAGCCCAATATTTCTCTGTAGCTTTCTCATAAAATAGATTTTTGAAATTATATTTCGTTTAAGATTTATTGCTGTTGTTTTTTGTTGTCGTTTCCTCTTAATTTAGTTTCTAAGGCCCGAGATTATGTAAATAATGTATGTTGGGAAAAAATGTTGAATATAAAGTTCCATTTTATTATAGACCCTGTTAATTAAAATATAATTAGGATTTTTGAAAATGCAAAAGCTTTTGTAAATAGTTCTTTTTTGAAAAAAACAAAAAAAGACATTTTGTAAGTAAAATGTTTCCTGTCTCATGGTTTTCTCTTTTATTTTAAATTGTTTTTTCGTTTCGGTTGGTTTTTGATTAAGGAGACTTAGAGGTCCCTGTAGAACGGGTTTTTAAAGGTCAGCCTAAAGCTGCAAAAAGACATGTAAGTCCCTTCACATACACACACACACACACACACACACACACACACACACACACACACACACACACACACACACACACACACACACACACACACACTTTATCCTCCCTTTTACACAAGGGGATGATGGTATTTTTGTTTTGTTTTGTTTCAATTTTACAAATGCTGTGATGGAATCAGGTCAAATATTCCATGACATGGTTCAAAGAGGAGGAAAAGAGGAGAGAGAGTTATTACTCAAGAAATGCTTAAACACACACACACACTTACTGACTGACCCACCAACCAACCAGTCATTCTTATAGCACACAAAATACATACAGTATATATAAACACCATTAGATACAGGGAAAGCACCAGCAAACTACATTAACAAAACTAAACCAGCAACAGCTTGTGCAACTAAACTGAATATGTATGTATGTTTGTCTGTGGTTTATGGCAGATCAGGTCTTTACAATTGACATTAGAAGAGCACTTTTTGAAATTCATGGCTTTATTTTTACCATTGAAATGCAGGGGTGCACTGACCGCACCAGTCAGCTTGTGAAAGTACTAGTCGAAGTATCACACTGCAAAAAAAAAATAAAAAATAAAATAAAATACAAAAATACCCAAACTACCCAAATCTCTAAATAACAGAGAGAAATATAACAGATTTGAGTGAGGTTTATTCTTAAAACAAGAAAGAAAAAAAAATTCAGTCATAAATATTTAAAAAAATTTTTTTTTTTTTTTTTTTTTGCAGTGAATTAAAAGGTTATCCCAATTTTGGCATCTCCGTACATTATTTAACAGCAAAATCTGTGAATAGTTTGTGTAGTTTTATGGATCAGCACTGCTATTTAGTGACTGACTGTCTTTAGCTGCAGGCTTTTTGCAGCTTAGCTTACACATTTGGTTCGCGGCACTCTTAGCAGCTATAAGCCATACACTTCCTTTGACGTTTGTATGTACCACCCACAACAATAGAGTGAGAAAAAGTCGGCCATCTTGTTTATCAGAATAGGCTTTGATTCCTCTCTAATGCTGCAGTCAGACACCTGTGATGTTGTGTGGAGCTTTCAGACATCTGCTAATAACATTTCTCGCAGTGAAGTTGACTTATTTGAGGAGAACTTATTCAAAACTCAAGTATTCGCGCAAACATACGCACACACTCTCATACACACCCAACCCCCTATCCTCCCCAGCAAAGAGACAGATTGGTGGTGACTTTTAACCCTGTAAGGATTATCACAATATTATGAGAGAGACAAATCTAATGAGAAAACCTTTTCCCTGGCCTAGATCCATCCCCATTACACACAGTTCATCCACTCTTTCACAAAATTTACTTGTTCATAGAGCGGGTCAATGCAGTGCTGAGGCCTTAGGCCAACCACGACTCCCACAAAAAATGTTCACAAAAAGCTTGTGCTGCACAATGTTTCCTCCTGCTGTTGCTGATTTTTTTATTATTATTATTATTATTATTCAGTGAACTACATTATTATTGTTATCATTTTCTTTTACTAAGATTTTGTTGCAGATTTCAGTATTATTGATTTAAGTTTTGATGTATGTGTTGGCTGTGCTGACGCCCCTGTGGCAACAGCGTTTTTTTTTTTTTTTTTGGTAGAATTCACACAGTGTCCTCAGAGTTCCCCGATATATGACACTAAAGCCAAGTCTCAGCCCTCAGAAAGCGTTTTAAAAGGATAAATAAAGTTTTTTCCTATGGAAGCTGCTTGTCTCTTGTGTTTCTGACTGCTTGTCTGTGTGAGAGACACAATGAGAGAGAATGAATGAATTTCAAGTGTTTGCATGAGTGTTTGCAGCAGTCACTTTCTGTCCAGTGTACTCATGCTATATGTCAGTTTTTCTATCTGAAATACACACAAACTGTGCTGCTATTTCAAACATAACAAGCTGTCTCAGCGAGTGACGTTCTCTGTGTCACAAATATTTCATAATGCCTCTGGGTATCTGTCCCCGGCCACTCAAGACTCGCACACAAACACTCTTGTTTGACTTCAGCACATTAAAGTTTCAGTGAGTCTATAGTCAGTCAGTGGCTAGAGTGCGAAAGCATTCTGTCTCATGTCTAATGACATTTGTGGAAGATTCTTCTGTTGTCTGCTATCTCGATCCAGGTTAGCATTATGCTATATAAAAACGTTTGAACCACATTTCTGATTTATCTTGCAAATTTCATTTTCGGTCAAACAAAACTGTGACTTTTTAAAGGGATTTTAAGGTTATGAGATTGTCAGAAGACTTTTGCCAATGGTGAAATTTATTCAAAGAGCAGAAATACCAACCTCGGCTCATTGGAAATACATGCGTGATGACATTTCTGCAAACTGAAATTACATTGCTTCTTGGATGTTTCAAGTGAAATGTCCAATTAGCAGCGCTAAAAGCACATTCGGTTTAATCCGGTACAGATGAACATGAATCCGGCCATGTTTTATTATGTTGGCTGTTGTACGCATCACGGCAGTTTGAAAATAATGTCCAGTGAGTGGCACTAAAAAGTTAGTCACCATGAAATCGAAACTATTTTTATGGAATATTGCACTACTTATTATATGATTTATCTGTGTACATCATTAATTTTTGCCTTTGTAATCTTTAACCAAATTAACTTTAAACAGCAACATCCCTTCTCTGATGACGTGTTTACTGACGCAAGGGTGGAACAACCTGTCACTAAGTTGCTTCTAGAAGTTTTTGAGCTCTTTTGTCAGGACTTGTACCCAAGCGCTCTGCACTGGAAGTGCAACACTGTACCTGGTGATCTACCAAGCAAGCTTATACATAAGCCATATATATGGAACTGGATATGTAATGCTAATGTTAAAATATATCAGTTTACAAATCATGAATTGTGGTGTTTTGAGGTGAATTGTACAAGGAACAACACGTGCAAATAGGGCTTAACTGATTGATGATCTGTCCCTGTAATCACTTGTGTGAAAAGGAATAAAAGTTGTTGCCGTTTTACTACCTCTAATGTTAATTTCAGCTGGAAACTGCAGCAAATTGTATGTATGGGTCTGTTTTTTTAAGTTTTGCAAAAACGTAGGTAGAGGCACATATAGAGTGCTGCATTTTTGTAGGCCAACCCGGAAGTTAACACTGGTTCTCTTGGTAAAAACGTTTGAGTTTTCGCAAAAAATATTATCTTGATCAACAAAAGTTTATGATAATTGCACGTTTTTTTCATCAAGATAACTTTCAGAAATAAACACAACTTTTATCAATTATGAAGCTGAAATACAATCACCAGAAATAAAATGAAATAACTTTAGGCTATAAATGAACACCTCAGGTGCTCAACTTCAGCGCCACCGCCATTAAGCTTCCAACAACCTTTTCAGTCTTTGTTTAAAAAGAAAAAAAAAAACCTGAAAGTGTGAGATAGAAAAGTTTGCAAGAGCATGATTATAAAAAGAGGCTGTGCAAGCGGACTAATGCGTAGATGAGTTTACCTGTTCGGTGTTTACCATTTAGCAGTTTTTCCAAGACACGTAAAAGCTTTTTTTTTTAAAAAATCACAAGTTCTACTGGTGTGTTTTATGTCGCAGAATAAAATGTGAAAATATCTTGTGATTGTGTTCACCACTGACCTTATTTCAGGCTTTTAACCGAAATCTTCGGGACGATGGAACTGGATATGTTAAAATGCTAACTCATTTCTAGGTTTTGGCCTACAAAAATACATCATCCCTGCAGCACTCTATTTCCAATAAGCCTAGGTTGAGAACTACAGAGCTAAATACTATGCTAATGCTAACTGCAATACAAAACATACCATACAGCTATTTTGACTATGGGGCTGAAGTAGTTCTTACAGATTTAATGGTAAACATGACAAACTAGGTCAGCAACAGCAGAGATACTGTATAATTGTATTTAGGAATGACAAACAATTTACTTTATTCACTAATATATCACTAAAGTTTTGTGCATGAGACAGAGACACAAGGAGAGACTTAGAAAGTATTAGGCTAGTCATGTGACAGGTGATCAATCTACACAAGACTGATATTAGATTTACTGCCCACTCACCCCAAATGCATTCTGGGTAAATGCCGTGGGCTCTGCAAGCTTCTATCTGCTACTATTACAGCCCCCAGAGGAAGGGAGAGAGAGAATCTACAGAGAGAACCGGTGGAGGGAGTTCAATGGGTTAAGTTAGACATCAGTGGAAAGATTTGAACACAGTGAAGAAAGAAAAGGGAAGATATACGTAAATCTGTGAAAGATTGATTTTATTTTATCATCTGTTGGATGATGCAGCGTTAGATGGAAGAGAACAATCAAGGCTGAGATCTCTCGTCTCGACAGTAATCCAATCAGACTTGAATACTGAACTGCTCCCTGCAGCTGCCATCAGATCACACTTGATTATTATCCTGAGAAACAGTGTCTTCCTGTTTCCAGACAAGTTCCCGTATCATCATAATTTCACATTTCAAGATGCTCAGCGGCTTTTAAAAAAAAAGAGGTTACTTCGGTTGGTTGACCATTTGAAATGTTCAAAATATTTTTTATAAAGTGAATTTCTTTAACACTCACCCATTATATATTTATATTATATTATGTTAGGTATTATATAAACTCATATTTAATGTACAACAGTTTTATTCAGAAAGGATGCATTAAACTGAGATAAACATTTATTATGATTTCTATTTCAAATACATGTTCTTTTCAACTTTCTATTAGTCAAAAAAAAAACAAAAAGTATCACAGTTTCTTTAAAAATATTAAGCAGTGCAACTTTTTCAACATTGATGACAATAAGAAATGTTCCTTGAGCACTAAATCAGCATATTAGCGTGATTTCTGAAGGATCATGTGACACTAAAGACTGGAGTAATACTGCTGAAAATGTATTAGTGTATATAGTGTATATATATTATATATTAGTGAGAATATATTCCACTCTCCCTAAAGTGAGGCTTATCCAATATATATGGCTTAAACCCTCTTAAGTAAACAGACTCACACATACAGAATTGTTTTTCATCTGCCGTTGGTCTCTCTGGGTTGACTTGTATACACTCAGGACTCGGGAGAAAGGTTCATATGCGTCTGAGAGCCGCAGTCGGGGTATAACATAAATATTGAACTATAATGTCTGCTACCTTTGCAAAGCAGAGTAGGAGAGATTGATGCCTGGAGAGTGAGAGACAGACAGAGATGGAGGTCGAGGGATTATACAGTTATTTCATTCTCTTCCTCTATTTTACTTGGTTTAATTGATAATTATTTTTTAACGAGCTCTGTAGAAACAAGTCTTTCCTTCTCTAAATCACTGTTTCCTCCACTCTTCCTTTCTCCCTTCTGTGTGTAGGACACTTTTAACAGGGATCTCAGCAGGAGCAGCAGGAGAATTCTCTTTCTCTCACTGTCTCTCTGCTCTTTCTGCCCCCTAACTCACTCTAATTCCCAGTGATCTGTAGGGGGGAAGTTTCAGGGTGGTTTCATTCATGTCCTCTCATTTGTCTATGTCAGTAGAGTAGCCGCTCTTTCTCACTTTTATCTTTCTCTCTCTTTTCTCTCTTTTTTTTTTTACTGAATACCTGGTTTTGCCTGTAATTTTGCGGACTGCGCATATAATCCAGTGCACAAATTTTTAACATATATATTTCATGTATATGTAATTTTAATTAAGTCAGTACTTTAAATGTGAAAATACCTGTACCAAGATTATAGAAGTATGAGCAGAAAAGGCCCAAGTGCAATTTTCTTTCGACAGGTTTAGTTTGTGTGTGAAAAGTTTAAATTATTTCAATTAATACTGCAGAAATTATTTAGGTTAAATAAGAATATGCGGCATTTTTCCAGTTTTAGTACCATTGAAATAAATGTACAAAAAATATAAAAATAAAAAAACAGACCAAAGTTGAAAAATATAAAAAAACTATTTATTAAATAAAATAAATTTATTAAAAGTGGCTTAAAACAGCATAAAAGCCCCTATAAAAACAACTAGATGAAAAACTAGATGATTCTCTTTCTTATTTACATACACACAAGTGCATAAACTTGTCTCTGAAATGTTATTGGTATCATGCCAACATTAATGCCTAAACTGTAAATCATTTTAATTGTCTAATCGGTGTGTGTATGAGAAACTGAAATGCACTTATGCACAACAGTGAGACAAAAAAAAGAAGAAAAAAGAAAAAAATTGCACAGTGCAGTTGTATATTTGCGTGCCTGTGTGAAACATCTTTTTTGAGTTTTAAAAGAGGGCGACTTTATGAACAGTGAGGCCGTATTCGCAGACGTTCATCTGGGAGCAGCTTGCTCCACTGTCTATTAAATCTTAATGTATTTATGATGAAGCCACACGGACATGATAGCAAAGATAAGGAACCTGCTTTACTTCCTCAATCTTAGGCTGAAACACTCGTCCAGAACTCGCAGAACCTCGCTCTTAAATTCTGTCTGACACTGGAAAACCAGCCTGCTGGAAATGTGACCTAAATACCACACCACATGCTCACTGAGTCTCTCTCTCTCTCTCACACACACACACACACACACACACGTCTACAGCACATATTGCCTGCTCGCCCCTCAGTCGGCACATACAACTTATCCAACAGCATATAAAACAGATGAGAGGTCATGAACAGTCCAGAGCATCTCTCTAATGAGGGAGTTAATGTTTGTTTATTCAAACAGCAACTGATTGCACTGCTTTCATATTTTGAGTGGCTTCCAAAAAAGGATTTGTTGAGGTTAAAATAAGGTGTGCCTGATAATTAGAGCCTTTATACTTGATGCAGAATTAAAAAGCACAACTGCATAAATATACATAAATATTATCTTTTATAATCCAAAAATAAAAGACTGAAACAGAATGACTTATAATTTTCTCGGAGTCTTGCTGGCTAAAGTCTTGGCCGGACTCTGACGTTCTGCTCATTTCACTTCATAATAGTGGTGAACAAACTTTCCAAATGCACTGCAGGATTTCACAAAACATTAAGTATATATAAATTAAGGTTTTTTTTTTGTCGACTAAAGATTCGGTTGTTGTCTATTTTTTTAGGCAAATGGAAAAATTCTGAGAGGCCTAAAAAACAAGCAAGAAAGAAAGGTTCTTATAAATCAACAAGATTTGTGCAACTTATTGGGAAAAACCAAAGATTTATTCAGGATTTGAAACACAACCAAACCCTGTTCCAAATGAATCTTGACCCATATGAATCATTCTACTCTCTCTCATACACACAGAGAGGTGCTCTACGGGTCAGGCCTTTTATTGTGATTGCCATGTTGCGAAGTGGACAAAGGCCGATGAACTGCAGTCATTTAGATTTCATTTCTGAAATAGTGCCCTTAAACAGATGAGTTCATGAACCGCCACTGCATCCTGTTTTCTGTGGAAACCTTTTGACAAATCTGCACCAAAGGACCGGATTCTCAGCAGAACACCCTGAAATTCACCAATCATCAGTCCATTTATGTTAATGCTGTTATTCGCTGTATATGAGACCCAGGCGGCACTGCTGACAGCCAGACTTATAAGCTCATCGTGGTATCATCTTGGGAGACCATGAGTGTTTAGAGTTTTGATGAGGTGTGTGTATGAAGTTAGATAAGATTATTTATATGACTGTATAAACCAGCTCGCCATTATGTCAATGCGTCACACGCACACACACGCATACACAGAGATCTCTGTGGATACAGTCAGACTGCCAAGCTAGGCGTGTCAAAGTGAACCCAGCAGAGTGAAATCACCGTTTCAGCATATTTCATTTGGACAATGGCTGATCTTGTTTATAAAAACCTGATATTATATTCTTAAAATATGCATCGCTTGCCATTGCCTGATTTCTGTGTGTTTGTGTACGAGATGATCGCGTTTCTTGTTTTCCTGGAAGAGCTTAAGACTGTCACACAGACCTGCTCTGACTAAAACAAACTCTCGTTTTCTCTCTTTCCATGCACCCATCAAAAGATAAAAGCAAAGCGAAAACAACAAACTGATGGCAAAACACAACAAATCAGCCAAACTAACACATTTTTGACTATTTACTTGATATATACAAGAAGACATAAGTATGTCTTTGCTTCATTTTTGAACTCGACAAATAACGAAGGCACATATCTGAACGTTACTGAGGGATGGAAAACACTATTAAGGGATTTTATCCACAAAAGACTATTCAAAGAATTGACTTGACAAAAGAAAAAAACAAAAAAACATTGGTTTTCATCAGCACATCATAGTTTAGTCTTTCCATTTTCATCTGTTCCTACCGGCTGATGAAATTCTTGATGTTGTTTTGTCTAGAAAGCATCTGCCAAGAATATGCACAAGTAATGATGATATATGAAATTAAATTTGTTGGTAACTCTGCCAAAACAACCACCATCAATAAGTTTTCCCATAATGGAAAGTACCATGTTTAATGATCAAACGTCTGTTTGATACATTATGCAAATATGCATAAAATAATGCCAAACTCTATTGGCTGTGGTGATGTTCGCTGTATGTGATATGAACAAAACAAAACAAAACAAAACAAAAAAGCAAAAAACAAAGCAAATATCTTATGTCTGTGATATGAATTCTACATTTGTTCCTGTGTATAGAAACTAGGTTTTACTCTAGTCCCTTGCGGACTACGAACCTCATTCGTTTCCTCTATTCTTATTCTCCTCCTATATGCATTATATTAATTGGCAAACTAGTGAAATTTATTTTAAGAGAAAACTCTGCACCAAGGAGCTCATTTAGCACTCCAGGATATTTGAATATTAATCACAATTAAGATGATGAATGGTACACGTGTGCTAGCCCTATCTGTGGAGATAAATAGCATTAGCATGTGCCAAGCATATTAAAGTTGTGTTCAGGATAAAGCAAATTAGCCAGAGAGCTGCTAATGCTAACTTTGCTGATGTGTTGCTGTAGTGTCTGACTCAGGTACAAATCATCTGTCCTGCAGATGATGTTTGAGCTCAATCCAGAACATTCATGAACATTATGGGAGGTCGTAAGAGGTTGTATAGTGGTGGAGTGGCGGCCAATAAACTTTAAAACAGTAATAAGAGGTCAAGGCGCTAGGACATTAACTCTGCCGGATTTTTGGCCTGTAACTTTAAGGTATCACCAACAGATTATATTGGGTGAGGAGGTCCATGTTATGTTTCTCTTATTATTAACACATGCTTTACAACCATGGAAACTGTTGGTGCAAATGAGGTGAGATTACTAATGTCCTGACAATTTTACTGTTCTGATCATGCGCAATAAAAAAATAAAATAAAAAAAACACCAATCAACAGAATATTGCTTTTTGGGTTATGACCGTGTGCCATCCGAAAACCAAAACAGACATTGAGCTTAAAGGGATAGTTCACCAAAAAATGAAAATTTGATGTTTACATTGATGTTCTAAGACACAAAATGATCGGTTTGTGCAAGAAACAGTATTTATATAATTTTTTTACCTCTAAAACACCACTATGTCCAACTGCGTTGCGCATCGGGTTAGTGAGGTCTGAACGTGCTCTGACAACAGAAGTGATGTCTCGCACTCATTGAAGTATAAGCGCGAGAGATCACTTCCATCATCAGAGCACGTTCAGACCTCACCAACCGGATGCTGAATGCAGTTGGACATAGTGGTGTTTTAGAGGTAAAAAATTATATTGTTCGGTTTCTTGCACAAACCGATTGTTTCGTGTCTTAGGTCATCAATGTGTCGTCACGAGTCGCAGGGTTTAATTTGGATTTGTCTGTGCATGTTTTTTTGACTCTTATAGATGGAGTTGCCATTGACACCCGTTATGCGGCTGACAGACGGCAACGGTTGGAGTTAAAATTCATCATTTGTGTTCTACTGAAGAAACAAAGTCACCTACATTATGAATGCTCTGGGGGTAAGCAGATAAACAACACATTTTTGGGTGAACTATCCCCTAAGAAAATATTATAAAATATCTTAAAATCCCTAGCATCCCTAAAAATAATGTTATTACATTAAAGTCATGATTTAATGGAAGTACAGACAAATTCTTCCATATTGTGAATCTGAATGAAATATGAAAAAAAGTGAGCTTGCAAGCTCAAATTTAACTGGACTAAATGATTGGAGAAGTGCGACATACGTCACCAGAGAGAAGTCTGTTGTTTCACCAGAAGATATGATGTTTTAAATAAATTTCAAGGTATGAATGGCCTTCTCTCTGAATGGTTAAAAAAAAGCGATGTATATATGAATCGTTATAAGATCAATAACATGCATTTAGAAAATAGATAAGGTGTATTTTCATTTCATGCCGACTTTAAGCAAGCAATGAGAACATACTATTACATTGTGAATTTGTATAGAAAGCAATATATTATTTTTGTTATTTTTGTATCACATTAGGTTATTACAGTACTTTTAAGCAAACTGAGATTCATTCTTCTTCAGTGTGAGCAATATGCCTGATGCTTGATGCTTTTTAAATTAAAAATGCTTTTGGCTTTTTAAATGTTCAAATCTTTTGAATGCAGCATAATGTATTATCGAAACAATACAATAATATAATAATAATCATATATAATATAATAATATTATATTATAAAATCAAAACAAATCTCAGAGTGGACTAATGTAAACATTTTCAGATTCATTTATAAATTAACTCTGATATTAGCATCAATTTAGAAAGTACCGTGCTAGTTTACTTATTGCTTGAAAAAGTCATCTTAATTACACGATACCATTTTTTAAAAACATTACCCCCAACGATTGAGATGTCTAACCTAAGAAAAAAAACAAAAAAACAAACAACAACAACAACAAAAAAAAAAAACATGATGAGACTCTCCCTGATGGGCCTGGTGGAAATTCAGTGTACAGTCACCGGTTACACTGAAATTATTTTTTCACAATCGTCTCAAATGCATAGTTCTCGTGCACAAAGCTCTCATGCACTGCTATGTAAAACAACCGCTGCTCATGGGAACGATGATGATGCTGTCTGTGTTATAAGCATCTATTTAGAAATCCTGAACTGAGCCTTTTATCCTTTTGTTTCATGTAATTTAGACTCGGTACATGTTCCACCACAGCTCGCCCTCTTTGATCTGACTGTTAACATTTAATCTTTACCATATCCTCAGACAGCAGACAGTACTCACGCTGCTCAGCCCTACGGTTACGCTACAGGAAACACGTGGCATTTCAACCCAACACACAATTAACACGCAATACTCAGGAATTTTCTTAAAGGGGTCATATAATGCCACTTTTACAAGATGTAAAATAAGTCTCTGATGTCCCCAGAGTGTTCATGTGAATTTTTAGCTCAAAATACCCCACAGATCATTTTTATAGCATGTTAAATTTGTCACTTTTTGAGGGTGAGCAAAAACGTCTCGGTTACAAAGGTAACCCTCGTTCCCTGAAGGAGGGAACGGAGACGTACGTCGGACAGACCGACGAATAGGAATCTCGCTAGAGAGGCCAATCTACTTCGAGTGTAACTAAACGAGCCAATGCATATTGGCATGCAATCATATGCATCAGCTGCTCGCCTCGCAGCGCGGGTATATAATGAGCAGCAGGTGCGTTGCATCTTCAGGTTTTCGCTGAGGAGCCGAACCGGATAGGCGGCAGCATCAGCGGGGTACAGCGACTGTGGCGACGGGACGTACGTCTCCGTTCCCTCCTTCAGGGAACGAGGGTTACCTTTGTAACCGAGACGTTCCCATTCAGTCGGTCACGTTCGACGTACGTCGGACAGACCGACGAATAGGAATCCCTACCAAAGCGCCACAGGAGCTGCCCCCTTCCAGCGCTCTGTTGCAAGCCACCTGAACCCCCTTGCCCGAGGATGGTGGGACAGGGCTAACACAGAGAGAGTCGATCACTGCTGTTCCCCAAAACCCATTCAGTGAGACTATTGGATAACGCTGGGAAAGCGTACCCTTCGCTGGGAAAGGAACGCTGCGGAAGCCACATCCTTCCCCGAAGGAGTTATGTGGAGAAGTACATATGGACTAACCCTGTAGGGCTGTGCTACATATGGAAGAGCTGGGGTGACTCCAACCCGATGAAGGGTAGGTTCTCCCAGAGGGAAAGACACGGGCTTCGTTTAGGAGCAACCGTGGAACCAACCATATGGGATCCCCGTAGGGTCACACATATGGAACCCAGCCTAAACACGGTTCTCAAGGATACAACGGAGTATAGGCCTGGCGCCAGACGACTCCGCCACGTCGGCTGCCGAAGGGATATCGGAGGACTCGACAGGGTCTGCCTTGTAGGGACTCTCTGGAGAAAAGAAGCGCATGTAGCGCAGCAAGCCGACACTAAGCCGGGGCCTCTCCGTGCCTCTGACCTGTGGCGAGAACATGGGAGGAGACCGGCTCGACACGAAGGCTATAGTATCTAGCGAACGTGTTAGGTGTCGCCCAGCCCGCAGCTCTACAAATGTCTGTCAGCGAGGCGCCACGAGCCAGCGCCCAGGAGGATGCGACACCTCTCGTGGAGTGAGCATGCAACCTGAGCGGGCAGGGCACACCCTGAGCTTGGTAAGCCAGGGCGATGGCATCCACTATCCAGTGGGCCATCCTCTGCTTGGAGACAGCCTTTCCCTTCTGCTGGCCTCCATAACAGACAAGAGCTGGTCTGAGGTCCTGAGGCTTTAGGTTCTGTCTATGTACAGTCGCAAAGCGCGGACTGGACAGAGTAAAGCCAGGGCTGGGTCTGCCTCCTCCGAGGGCAGCGCTTGCAGGCTCACCACCTGGTCCCTGAAGGGAGTGGTAGGAACCTTGGGCACATAGCCAGGCCGGGGTCTTAGTACCATGTGGCTATCACCCGGCCCGAACTCCAGGCACGATTCGTCGACCGAAAATGACTGCAGGTCCCCTACCCTCTTGATGGAGGCCAATGCCACCAGCAGCAAAGTCTTCATAGACAGAATCTTTAAGTCTGCTGACAGCAAAGGCTCAAAGGGAGCAATCTGAAGTGCTCTCAGCACCAGAGTGAGGTCCCAAGAGGGTATGGAGAGGGGACGAGAAGGATTTAACCGTCTCGCCCCCTAAGGAACCTGATGACCAGGTCGTGCTGACCAACAGATTTGCCATCTAAGTGGTCGTGGTAAGCGGATATAGCAGCAGTATGGACTTTTGAGGGTGGAGTGGGTACAGCCTACGCTCAACCCCTACTGCAAGAAGGAAAGCACGACTCTGATCGAGCATCTTCGGGGGTCTTCCCGGCGAGAAGAGCACCACTCGACGAACAGGTTCCACTTTGGAGGCGTAAGCACGTCTCGTAGACAGTGCACGTGCCGAAGTGATGGTGTTAAGTACCTCAGGGGGTAAGTCACCTAGAACCTCCGCATCCCGTCCAAGGGACCAGACATGGAGTTTCCAGAGGTCTGGACGCGGGTGCCAAAGAGTGCCCCGTCTCTGAGAAAGAAGGTCTTTCCTCAGAGGGATGGGCCAGGGAGGGGCTGTCGCGAGGAGTGAGAGTTCTGGGAACCAGGTCCGGTTGGGCCAGTAAGGCGCAACTAACAAGACCTGCTCCTCGTCCTCCCTGACTTTGCACAGGGTCTGTGCAAGTAGGCTCACTGGGGGAAACGCATATTTGCGCAGGCCCCGGGGCCAGCTGTGAGCCAGTGCATCTGTCCCGAGTGTCCCCTCGGTCAGAGAGTAAAACAACTGGCAGTGGGAGGTTTCTGGTGAGGCAAACAGGTCTACCTGAGCCTTTCCGAATTCTCTCCAGATCAGCTGAACCACCTGGGGGTGGAGTCGCCACTCTCCTGGCAGCGCAGCTCGTGATAGCTCGTCGGCCACACGGTTGAGCACACCGGAGACATGAATGGCGCGAAGCGACCTCAGATGCTTCCGACTCCACAGGAGGAGATGGCGGGCGAGTTGTGACATGCGACGGGAGCGTAGACCACCTTGACGGTTGATGTACGCAACGGTCGCAGTGTTGTCCATACGGACCAGTACATGCTTGCCCTGAAGCAGGCCTTTGAGGCGGCTCAGAGCAAGGCGTACTGCCAGCAACTCTACAGCCGCAGCAGCCGCCATATGCCCCAGGAGCCTCTGAAAGAACTTCAGTGGGACCGCTGTCCTGCCATTGAATGTATTCAGGCAGTTCAACACTGACCGAGCACGTTCCTCTGTGAGGCGTGCTATCTGCTCGACCGAATCCAACTCCATACCGAGAAAAGAGATCCTCTGCACCGGGGCGAGTTTGCTCTTTTCCCAGTTGACCTGAAGCCCCAACTGGCTGAGGTGTCTGAGCACCAAATCCCTGAGTTTGCACAACTGATCCCGGGACTGTGCTAGAATGAGCCAGTCGTCGAGATAGTTGAGAATGCGAACACCCCGTTCTCTCATGGGAACAAGGGCTCCCTCCACGACTTTCGTGAAGACGCGGGGAGACAGGGCCAGCCCGAAGGGTAGGACTCTGTACTGATATGCCCGACCTTCGAACGCGAATCTCAGGAATGGCCTGTGTCGCGGAAGAATTGAAACATGGAAGTACGCGTCCTTCAGGTCAATCGCTGCAAACCAATCTCGGGGACGGATGCACTCGAAAATGCGTTTCTGCGTGAGCATTTTGAATGGTAGCTTGTGGAGGCTCCGATTCAAAACTCGCAGGTCCAAGATCGGTCGTAACCCGCCGCTTTTCCTGGGTACAATGAAGTAGGGGCTGTAGAACCCCGACCTCAAATCGGCTGGAGGGACCGGCTCTATCGCGTCCTTCGCCAGTAGGACTGCGATCTCCGCACGCAGAACAGGGGCATCGGCATCTTTCACTGTAGTGAAGAGGACGTCCCTGAACTTGGGGGGGGAGCCGGGCGAACTGAATCGCAAAGCCGACCCTGATGGTCCGAAGGAGCCAGCGAGACGGACTGGGGAGCGCTAACCCGGCTCGCAGAGACCGTACAAGCAGGACCAAAGGGACCACCGGTGTACCCGCAGCAGGGCAGCGAGGTGGAACACAGGGACGCGGCTCGGGGGGCTCTCTTTGTGAGGCGGCCCGAAGCGGCGTCACAGTGTGCTAGGCAACACTTACCTGGCTCCACGGATGGACAGAGGGAGCAGTCGAGGCTTTGGCTGCCCGCTGCTCGCTGCTGTCCGCTGGCGACAGAAGAGGGGGATGAGAGTGGTGAGGTTATTCTCCTCCCACTGCTCTCCAAACCCTCTTCAGACCTGGAAATGGAGGAACTGCTCTTTAAAATTTGGGTACCGCTGCCTCTTGGGTCAGTGGCGGAACAGAAACAAACCCAATAAAGGATTTACCACCTGGCCCTCCTCCAGGGGTGGAAGAGCAGCCCCACCCATCTCTGGGTCGCCCGTCTCAGGGGTGATTCTCACCAACCAGTTAAACAGCTGCAGAGACGGGAGGCGTCATCTCCCCGCAATGGATACAGCAGAGCCTGCTGGGCCGGAGTTTCTTGCAGGGGACGACACCCTTGGCGACGAGCAGACTGAGGGGCGGCCCAAGAGGAACTCAATGGTTTGTCATGGGAAGCTCCCCTATCCGCTACTAACTGAGGAGAACCGCTGGGCTCAGTCCTCGACAGTGTCACCGAAAGGCCACCTCGTAAGATGGGAGCATTGAGAAAGCATTTAGCTTGACAACCTCTCACACCTCACAAGGTAAGCCAGGGGGCACTTCTGGACCACGGAGGTGGACATCGTCTGGCTGAGGGGCCTGCGCCGTGACTTTGATCACGGTTAGTCAACAAGCGCAGCTCAACCCCAGCACAGAACTACCCTCATGCAAAAAGAGTGCCTTGGCCTCACATGCAGGGTGGGTGTGGTCTGTGTACAGCCACCCCATCCAAGAGGGTAGTGAGAGAGGAAAAACTTATGCAGATTGGCACCTTTGGCATTCCATATTTATGGCACCAATATACCCCCATACTGCCAAGTTTTCCATGCACATCTGGAAGACCCAGGAAAGCATGGCTGTAAACTCTGAATCTGAGTCAGCATAAGCACACACCATTACAGTGGGCAGCGTCACCCTCATTTCCAGAGCATAACAGCACTCTCTCCGATGCTGCAATCGACGTCTGTCCCTCAGCTGGAGCTCTGAATGAAATGCTAGGTTCCCCTATGAAAAGGACCAGCAATCCAATCCAGAAACTGCACAGCTTGCAATGCGCTAGAGAGGGAGGGGCCCTAGGGGGTTGGTTCCCCGAAGGAACCCCTCAACCTCATGTCACCCAAGCCATATCAGCAAAGTAGACCTCTTCTGGTGCACCAGAGAGGCGCTACAATGGAGATTACGCAAGGGAACCGCGCATCTAGAGCGCCGAGCGAGCGCTGGGTTGCCGTGACAACCCGCGCTGCAGCCCGGCAGCTCGACGGCACACGACACGCAGAGGAGCGAGAGGTTTGCTCTCGCTGATCTCCGCGGTCTCCCAGAGTGTCGGGCAGAGCCGCGGCTGTGCTTTTACACACAAGCGGCAGCTGGCCAACAACAGAGGGGACTCAAGCTTCCCGGAGAAAGAAGAGTCACGACCGGCGTGTCGACGTGATCATGTTCTCATATGAAAACATGAACACCCACGAACATCATTTCAGCACGCGCCCAGACATGCGAAACGGTGATCGTGGCCGTCAGTGAGGACAGGAACGATCGCATCCAGAAACACAAGTAGGATGTCGTCTTTAAAAAGACGCGAATCTACTTGTGTAAGCTCTTTCAGGGACTTTACTCTTTTAGAAGTGCTGAAGCACGCAGGGGAACGGCCACCGCAACACAGACAGGGATTGTGTGCAGCCTGTCATGTGCTTTCTCTCTCTTTGAAGGCGCTCACTCTTACCAGCCGTAAAAACGGCTTTCAGCGCTCAAGCGCACCGTACCCGGCCGTGAGAACAGCCTTCTGACGCTGTCAAACAGCTATTTGCTCAAAAACGGCAAACGAAACAGAAAAAGAGAGGACGTCGACCCCGCTGCTGTGCTGTTCGCCCGCACTCGGAAAAAAAGAGAAGTTCAACCAAAAGCTTGACTCGTCTTCTAGCAGACACTCGCTTGCAGAGAACAGGAACAACACCGTTCGGCTCCGAAGCGAAAAGCTGAAGATGCAACGCACCTGCTGCTCATTATATACCCGCGCTGCGAGGCGAGCAGCTGATGCATATGATTGCATGCCAATATGCATTGGCTCGTTTAGTTACACTCGAAGTAGATTGGCCTCTCTAGCGAGATTCCTATTCGTCGGTCTGTCCGACGTACGTCGAACGTGACCGACTGAATGGGAACGCTCCATTTTTGTGTGTGTCCCTTTAAATGCAAATTAAACTTCAGCCTTTTATGTTCAAACCAGAGCTGGACAATAGAGTGCCCCAGGGATGACGCGTTTTTGTAGGCCAACCCGGAAGTTAGCAGCGCACGGGTTCCCTCGGTTGAAAGCCTATTCCCATAGACGTTTGGAAAATCGCAGAAAATAAGCTCTGTGTTTAACAAAGGGTTATGACACTTACACGTTTTGTCTATCAAGATAATCTTTACAAGTTAACACAACATTTATAGATTTTGAAGCCTAAATAAAGTGGTCAGATATAAAAAGCTAACAGAAGGCTATAAACGGACTATAGCACACATGGTCGCGGATCAACGTCACCACCAAGCTTCCTCAAACTGTATTTAAAAAACAACTTTATTTAAAAACATGCTCGCTGATTATGATATGCGCTGTGTATGAATACTTTTCCACTTTTTCATGAGAAATGCTGTCCAAATGTCCCGTTTTTAATGATGACGTCTAAAGTCCCCGCCAAAGGAAGTAGTCCCTTTTAGCAACCGCCGAATTTAAGACACAGTAAAAGTTCAAAAAATCACAAGTGGGTTATAACTGGTGTGTTTTATGTCATAGATCAAAACGTGAAAATATTTAGAGGCTTTGTTAACCACAGACTTTATTTCAAGCGATTTAGCAAAAACCCATTCAAAAAACCCATAGACTTTACGGCGTTGGACCCGGAAGTCCTAAAATGCTAACTCGCTTCCGGGTTTTGCCTACAAAAACGCGTCATCCCTGGGTCACTCTATGATGGAGAGACTATTAATATTAGGGTTAGTGATGACTAACCCAGGAAGAAGATCGTTGTAGTCCCTACCAGCCATTTGTTGTAGTCCTTAAAAAAGCGATTTTTAAAAAAGAAAATATATCCCTTTGCTTTGAACTTTTCAGATGTTGTTTGTGCTCTAACAGCAACATTACACACTAACTAATGTAAAAAAAAAAAGTGAAATCAGAATCAGCCACCCCTTTAACATAATCCAGGGTTATTTTATTACTTGAACTAAAATAAACATTAACTGAAATAAAAAAAAAAACGTAAGCTTACTTTATTTCAGCTATAGTTGCCAAAGCAATATTAAAGTTGAAGTACTAAATTACTAAAACTAAATGAACTAAGATATTTAAAAAAAAAAAAAAAAGGCAAACACAACAAAATTATTGAAAATAATGAAAAAGGAAAATACAACAACAACAAAAAAATCTAATTCAAAATATTAAAAACTGTATCAATGATAGTAAAATAATACTTACTTAAACTGATGATAACAGATTACTTTTGTCATTACAGACTGATTCCTGAGAGAACATTTGCCCTGGACTCTTATTTGTGAAAAAAAAAACACATGTAGGGTAATAAAAATGATGAGTTTGATCCATGCATTGATTCATGTTGTTCATGATATATTATCCACTACTAAAAATCATACAAACACTTTCCTCTGTTCATTTTTAGCGGCAAGAATACTGATTTCTTGTCTAATTAGTATGACCAATTATTTTTTACTAGCAGTACTTCTTATTAATGATCTTTTTTTTTTACATTATGGCCAGTTGTGCAGCTCACTAATGATGCCTACTAGCGACCAACAGCGACCTGATGACCTGCAAAGATAAAATCGCATAAGACTGTGTGAGAGAGAGAGCTTAGTACAAGGTTGTTATACTGTATGTCATGGTATAATCTGAGCATCACAAATAAAGCCTTTAAAGCCATAAAAATGTCTGTGAGGAACACAGAAGATTTAATTATAAAGCAGCATCTAACAGCTACTGTATAAGCCTTCAAGTTGTAAACCTGAGAGAGAGATTGCTGGAAACAAAGGAGAAAGAGAGAGTTAAAGTAGTTGTACTGAGGTGGATTTTTTGCTTATGTTATTTTCCTGTGGCTCCAGTGTGATCAGTCACATGATTAGCTCAACAATTGTGTCCAGTGTCCATGAACAAAGATGACAGATTTCACCAATGATGAATGGGAATGCTAACTGATAGTATGTATTATACATCTCCTTAGTTTAGTGATTTAGAAAGACGACTTTTTTTGTGCTATTAATAGGAAATATTGTGCTTATATGATTTTACCATTCTGCCTCTTCTTTCCAGGACAACATGACACGAACTAGAACGAATGCTGTGCCTTTTAGCGAGCTAAAGCGGTCACAGAGGGGTCTGTCCTCTGTTTTCTAAGCACTCCCAGTCACACAATATCAATGACAGCTACAGACATCTCTTTCTCACCCCTCACACGTACAAATATACACACTGCTCATGAATATGTGTTAAATTTGGGGTTGTCAGTTCTGATGCTACTAAAGCTGTTGATGAGAACCAAATGCCCTCAACAAAGGACAAATTTGCCCTCAAAACAAACAGAAAAAGGCAAAAGAGCAAGAGAGATAAAAGCAGACTCTTCTACAGTGAGGTTTAAAAAGTCCACTCTCGAAATTGCTTTTATTGTGCATTTTTAATTTATTGAAAAGTTTTTGCTATAATGCATGAACTCAGATCTGATGATCACATTCTCCAGCATGAATTGAGAATGATCCAAAGATCACATTATGCTTCAATGGCCTCTTAGTCACATGGTTCATGTCGCAAATGTATTTATTTGATTAGTGACCTAGAAGTAGTTAATTTTAGTTAATTTTTTTTTACGCATGCATGATAAATTTTTTGTTTTAAAATTGTTTAAATTATTTACATTTTCAAAAACATCACTTAGTATGATTTATAACCAAAAAATGTCCCCACAAGGACAAGGATTTCAGACATTACTATCTTTGTGGGGACATTTTGTCCCTATAACGTAGGGTATACCACACACACACACACACACACACACACACACACGTTTGTTTTTGTGAATTGTGGGGACTTTCCATAGGCCGCAATGCATTTTATACTGTACAAACCGTACTTTCTATCCCCCTACCCTACCCCAAACCCTAAACCTAACCATCACAGGAAACACCTTTATTTTCTCACAAAAACATCATTTAGTATTTTTATTAATTAATTTACATTGTGGGGACCGGTGGCTGGTCCCCACGGTGTAGGTGAACTCAGGTTTATATTATATTGTGGGGACATTTGGTCCCCACAATGTAATATAAACAAAAGCACACACACACACACACACAGAGAGAGACAACATGGCTGTGAGACTGAAATGTCACTTGTGTCTCATCCTTTTGCATCAATCACAAACACCTTCTATTTCCCCTCCATCTGTCCTTTCCTATAGGCAGCTGCTGTCTAAAGAGCAGGGTTTATTTTCTGTGTAGCTGAGACAGTCGAGGTTTATACATGTCCTAAAATCACTGACCCTAAACTACTGCTTGTGTAAATAAACATCTTCCTGGTCTCTCTTAACTAAGTTATATTTATTTTGCCAACAACAACAACAAAATATCATTGAAAAAATGAGTCAGTGAGCAAGAATACTGCAGAATATTAAGTCTGTAATACTAGTAAGATAAACGGTTTGGGGAGTCTTTGAGAAACTAAAATACTGCTGAGAGCAGAGCAGCATAAATATTTTGTTGACAAACAGGCATGAAAATGTGACATCAGAGCATTTTATCACAATGACATCTTTAATTAAACTGACCATGACCACATGGGAGAGAAAACCACTGCTGCAGTGCGTGTTTGCCTGAACATTTTATCTTCCTTAAAAGAAATGTATTTCTACAACTGATTTATAACTATATACTGTGCAAACTGTTCATGAGCTTTGATACTATCTCTCAAACCTTGAGGTGTGTGCATATCTCTTGTGGATATTATGATTAATTAGTTTGATTCAATAATTCAGTTATTTCTGTGTAATATATGAAACTGTCAGAACTAGTCAATATATTCAGCAGCAAAACACTAATGGCTGTTTAATGACAGTGTTCAGTGACAGTGACTCAGAGTTTCATTTCTTCACCAGAATTGTTTGTTTTTTTATCTTTAATATCAACTTTCAGTGAAAATCATGTCACTTTTACACACCAGTCCACTAACTTAACTTAGGTAATGTTTGTCAACGTGCAAGAGACAAAATGAAGCAAAGATATGAGGATAAATACCGAGCACAAATAGGATTAGTAACTTGTGTGGGAAGGTATCTATGCCTGCTTTGTGGTGGTGTAATAATGTCACAAATTGAAAATATCAAATTCAAAGCAAAACCATGAAACAAAGATCCCAACATTCAGAGCAATTTTAGAAGGCATTTTGAAAATTGCAACTAGTAATCAGTTAAGGGGGGGGTATTTTTGTCATCTTTTACTTGTTGTATGAGTTTCTTTCTTCTGTTGAACACAAAAGAAGATACAGTCACACCAAAATGTATTCAGACACCTTCAACATCTCACACATTATCACAGTTTATTTGCTTTAGTTTAGGTCAACCAATTACCAAGGAATGCTTAATTTTGGTGTTTTCTGTGGTGTAAAAAGTTTGCATTAGCAATTAAAGAAAAAACACTTAAGCAAACATGGTCAGGTCAAAGTGTCTGAATAATTTTTGCTCCCAAATTTGTTTAAATAAATTTTAATGGTAGTCCACTATTTTTTGGGTATAATATGTCACAGTTTATTATTTTGCTATCCTCATTTACATAAACTATAGTGTCCTGCACCCACTATAAAAATATCAAAAATTATATTTGGTGTCTGAATAATTTTTGGTTTGACTGTATTTTAAAGAATGTTGGTAACCATACATTAAAAAAAAAAAAAAAAAAAAAAACATTCCAAAAAATGGAAGTCAATGGCTACCGTCAATTGCCTGGTTACCAACATTCTTTAAAATATCTGCGTTTGTATTCAACAGAAGAAAGAAAATCATCAGGTTTGGAACAACTTGAGGGTAAGTAATAACAACATTTTCATTTTTGGGTGAACTATCCCTTTAAGACACAAGAGCTTTCCTTTAAAGTTTCCATCAGTGTATAATGCAGGTCTGTTGAATCAAAGCATCCATGTGGCTCCTTTTGAAAAGTTTTGAAAATTTGATGACAGTTAGTAAAGTTAAAGGTGCTCTAAGCGATCCTGGGCGGAGTAACTTCCTGTTGACGTTGTTGTCAAACAAAATAGAGGCTAGCTAGACCGTCCCTCCTCCTCCTCCCCCTCCCCTCCGTGCTTCCTGAAAAATCATTCTTGTCGGTTATTGTCTGGAGCATGTTTATTATGTTTCGTGGTCCAGGCTGCACCAGTTTGTTTCTATTGCCGTTTTTGGAGCTTGTGGTGACTACAGAGACCGTGTTTTTTTACAGTGTGTTCAGGGGACAGGCAGCTAGCGGATAGTGAGGAGATGCTTGCTCTATGTGACAAAAAATGTTTTGGCCTAAAAATGCGTGACATCGCTTAGAGCACCTTTAATTCACAGATGAATCATTCTTTTGAGTCTGTTCTTTTAAATGAGTTTGAATCAGGCTAATTCAGTCAGAGCAGTTCTTGAGTTAACTCACTGATTTTATCACGTCCGACTGTGAGCACTACAACTCAAAGCTCGAGTGTAATATTAAACTTTAATTAAAGAATATAAAATGTCTGGGAACATGCAATGACAAACAAAAGCCAATGAATTTATTTTTTAACCTGCTAGTTGAACAATAATAATTGCAGCAGACGAGTCCATCAATAGAACTAAGTAGCAATGAACAGGTGTTATTTATACATAGCAATAGTTTTATAAGTGTTCAGATTGGTGATCATTATGACTTTATCTTTTATCTGTAGCAGCCGAATGTGTGGAATTTTAAAATGAATCAGTCGTCCTGTTTTAAAGTTCACAGTGGTTTAACTAGTCTGCCTTAATCCACTTTCAAAGTCACACTGCGAATTTATGGGCTACCCTCTGACCTTATGAATTACAAACACATGCACACAAAAACACGCACACATACAAGAGATCAGAACCAAAAGGGAACATGTGTAGGCAGCAAGAGGGAATGGGTGCATGGATGATGTCCAGACTTCACAGGCATCAAAAGAGAAAGAATAAGATTAAGTTTGTGAACGGAAAGGAAGACAGAGAGACGTGGAGATATGAAACGTAAGGTTTGATTTATAGCTTAACCCACTTCATTTTTTCCTTTTTTTCCATCCACATATTTATCTTTACTGACTTTATCACACTTCTCGTTTAGAACTGACTTAACACTACAGTAGCTGTACAAACAGACACAATATCTATTTCTGCACTGATAACCTGCAATTGTTTTCTCAAGGAGATATTTCTACCTGATCAATCACTTTAATTGAGTTTGGTGACCCACTGCTCTGCAAATTTAGTATATCTTCCTTATTTTACACTCAGTTCATTTTATCGAGATCTTCGCTAATGATAAATGATATTTATACAAAGTTATATTTTGGCCTTTATTGCGTAGGACAGTATAGATGAGACATTAGGCAGAGGCAAAGGCAAAGGACCTCGAGGCTGGACTCAAACTATGCAAACATAATTGGAACACTGCCCACAAGGCTATTGCTCCAACGGATTCAGTAATATTTTAACTTGAATAAAAGTTTATTTATTCAGAAAAATGAATTTACTTCTTATTCACAAGCTCTTCATTATTTACAGTCAGCGTTTGATATTGTTCAGTCACGTCTATGTCAACTTAAACTAGTTTTATAGATAAAACTAAACTTATGATTTTTTCAAATTCTAAAGCGCTATCAAGTAATCTTCCTGATATATTATCTTCTCAGGGAGTAAACATAGAATGTGTTGCGAGTTATAAGTACCTGGGTATTTTATTTGATAATCTATTAACCTTTAAGTCACACATTGATAAATTACTTTCAAAACTTAAGCTTAAGTTGGGTTTTTACTTCAGAAACAAAACTTTATTTTCTTTTAGTGCAAGGAAATATTTGGTATCTGCAACCGTTTTACCATTATTGGATTACGGAGATTTGCTTTACATGACTCCCCCAGTACATTATTAAAAAAAACTTGACACTGTTTATCATAGTGCTTTACGTTTTATTACTGGTTATAGCTATTAAGCACATCATTGCACTTTATACAACAAGGCTGAGTTGCCATCTTTGTATACTCGAAGAACTTTTAATTCGTATTGTTTTATTTATAAGTCTATCTGTGGTCTAGCTCCATCTTACTTGTCTCTTAGCTTTTAAAACACGATTGTTTGTTACAATCTTCGATCAAACAATTTGTTATATCTTAAAGTTCCTCGAGTTCGAACATAGCTTGGTAAAAAAGGTTTTAAATATAATGCTTCCACTGTTTGGAATACCTTACAAAATGTTTTAAAGCTGACTGTGCTTCCATCACTAAATGAGTTTAAGTTACTTTTAACAGATTCTTTTTTATCCTTTGGGAAACTGCTGCTGTGATCCTTGATTGTAAGTTGTTTTTTTTTTTGGTCTTGATGTGTATTTGTATATCTATGTGTTATTGCTGCTGCTTTCTTGGCCAGGTCACTCTTGTAAAAGAGATTTTAATCTCAATGAGTTTAATCTCAATGCTGACCTGGTTGTCAGCATTTACTTATGCTTATTTTGTTCCAAACCTGCATGACTGACTTTCTGCTGTGGAACACAAAAAAATATATATTTGAAGTATTATATTTTTAACTGTTTTTGTCAATACAATGAAAGCCATTGGGGTGAACAGGTCACCTGACAAATGATCAGTTGATAGTATCAAGCATCAAGCACTGGGGCTGTGTTTGTGGCATTATAATGCATTTCAAGTTCATGCAATGATTCATGTGGTGTTGTCAGTTGTCATAAATCTCTCTTATAATATATGAGATGAACCATTTAAAACCATGCAAATTTCAAAGTCGCCAAATTGGCAAAGTCTTTTTTCACGTATTGTGACACACTGTATATTCAAACCAAAAGGCTTCTTTAAAAAAATTGTAGGGCAGGACTTGATTTTGTCCATGGGGAATTGATTGGATTGTTTGATTGTTGTGGTTTGCTATTGCTCTGATCTGATGTGAGTGACAGGTTGTCCCGCCCTCACACCAGTAATCACATCATCAGAGAAGAGAAGAGATGTTGCTGCACAAGTGTGCTTAAGTCATTTTGATGAAAGATTACAAGGGCACATGAATTAAAAACAATTATTTCTACCTGATCAATGATCAACCAGAGGTTCTCAACTCTGGGCCTGGGACCCACTGCTCTGCACATTTTGTCAGAGTTTTTAGGTTACCATTGTGCAGAAGAGTGGTGCTTGTGCTTAGACTGTGGGCGGTTACATGATGACCACGATGTGCGTTTTTTCACTCAACGATAAATAACTGTGCTAATGTCAGTTCTGAAATCAGACTTTTCTTACTTTCTCATCCTTTATGTTGTTGTACTACAGTGCTCAGCGTAAATGAGTACACCCCCTTTGAAAAGTAACATTTTAAACAATATCTCAATGAACACAAAAACTATTCCAAAATGTTGACAAGACTAAGTAATAATAATTAATAATGTAATAATGTAATTTAGAGAACAAAATTTTCAGTTTTACTCAAATTAGGGTGATGCAAAAATGAGTACCCCCCACTGAAAGTCTCTGGAGCAGAGCAAAGCAAAATTTTAGACTACAAATGTCTAATTTAACAAGAATTCAACCACAGGTGAATCTAATTATTCATTACACAGGTGTCCAGCAGACAGTTGACTATAAAAGGGTGCTAAAACCCCTCAAATTCAATGCTGTCAGTAATGGCACCACATGGAAGAGAAATGTTACAAGACATGAGAAAGAAAACAATTTCTTTACACCAGAAAGGTGAAGGCTACAAGAAGATCAGCAAAGCTTTACTTATCAGTCAGAATACTGTAGCAAAAGTGGTACAAAAATTTTAAAAAAGGCTCACAGAGACATCCATGTCATCCATGAAAGTTAACACATCGACAGGAGCATCTTCTGATGAGAAGGGTTGAAGAAAATCGGCATGCAAGTTCACTGCACTTATCTAAAGAAGTAGAAAGCCAAACTGGGTTGACTGTTTCCCGTGACACAATATGGCGTACACTGCAGAGGAATGACACCATGGGTGTCGTCAATGAAAGAAGCCTCTACTAAAGCCCAGGCACAAAAAAGCCCGCTTAGAGTTTGCCAGGGCCAATGCTGACAAAGATGAAGACTACTGGGACTCTATACTCTGGAGTGATGATACCAAGATAAATGTTTTTGGAACTGATGGCTTCAAAACTGTATAGTTTCACAAAGGTGAAGAATACAAAGAAAAAATGCATGGTGTCTACAGTGAAACATGGTGGTGGCAGTGTCCTTATGTGGGTCTGCATGAGTGCTGCTGGTGTCGGGGAGCTGCATTTCATTGATGGCATCATGAATTCACAGATGTACTGCTCTATACTGAAAGAGAAGATGCTACCATCACTCCGTGCCCTTGGTCGTCGTGCACTTTTCCAACATGACGATGATCCTAAACGCACATCTATTGGATTTCTGAAGAAGAACAGAGTGAAAGTGATTCAGTGGCTCCTGATCTGAACCCAATCGAACACCTATGGAGAATTCTGAAGAGACAAGTTGAACATCACTCTCCATCCTCTCTAAAAGAGGTCATTCTTGAAGAATGGAAAAAGATAGATGTTGCAAAATGTCGCCAACTTTTTCATTCCATGCCTAGAAGACTTGGTGCTGTCATTAAAAATCATGGACCATGCAATACATGGACCATGGACCATACAAAGTATTAGATGTAGTAGTTTCTGTTGTGGGGTGTACTCATTTTTGCATCACCCTAATTTTAGTAAAACTGAAAAATTTGTAATCTAAGTTATATTATTAACCTTTCATGTTATATGTTAAACAGATGTTATATTAAACTTAGTCTTGTCAACATTTTAGGAATTGTTTTTGTGTTCATTGAGATATTGTTTAAAATGTTACTTTTCAAAGGGGGTGTACTCATTTACGCTGAGCACAGTATATTGACTCTAGCATGTGCTATTGCTACTTTGCATGACACAGGAACTTACATTTATGAAGCTGGTTCAACAAAAGAGTATTAGTTTATTTGAACTCGTTTTTTTTCTTCTTGTACCAACCTAATTACGTGGAAAGGTTTTCCTCTTTTTTTTTTTTTGCAGTCCACAGTCATAACCTTGAATTGTCGGATGTGCACAACAGGTCCAGGTCCCATATTTGGCTCCCACTGGTACAGTGTCCTCATTAGAGATAGTTTCTCTTTGCAGGAGAATCTAAAGCACAAACGCCAGAGAAGAGCATCTAAGGCTCAGACAGAAGGAAGAACACTTTAATAAATCTCTGCAGTCCATTCAAACACACACACATACACACGTTATACTCGAGTTTATGGAGGGTGACACACACACATATGGCTGAGATTAAGTGATATCATGTATCAGCAGTGATGACTTTACCAGAACTCATATTAGTAGCAGGCATGACACTACAGATATCGCTCACACACACACACACACACACACACACACACACACACACACACACACACACACACACACACACACACACACACACACACACACACACACACACACACACACACACACACACACACACACACACACACAGGAACACAGAGTAGGGATTTTCCCAGCCAATCAATGTAGAAAGATACTCATACTATCCAATTTTCAATTACAAAATTTAAAATGAATTGTTTGTAATTATGTGTGGAGGAAACAGAACAGGAAATCTTGACACCGTGTGTTTGTTTCTGTGTGTGTGAATGCCTGCGTACATACGTATGTTTAATTGAAGGTCTATGTATATTTGCAACAGATGGAACTTGCATATCACATAGCTAACGTAACACATAACATAATTTTATTTTGTACACATGCTCACACACACACACACACACACGTTTGTTTTTGTGAATTGTGGGGACTTTCCATAGGCCGAAATGCATTTTATACTGTACAAACCGTACTTTCTATCCCCCTACCCTAACCTTAATCCTAAACCTAACCATCACAGGAAACTGTGCACACTATTTTCTCACAAAAACATCATTTAGTATTTTTATTAATTAATTTACATTGTGGGGACCGGTGGCTGGTCCCCACGATGTAGGTGAACTCAGGTTTATATTATATCGTGGGGACATTTGGTCCCCACAATGTAATATAAACAAACTCAGACACACACACACACACACACACACACACACACACACACACACACACACACACACACACACACACACACACACACACACACACACACACACACACACACACACACACACACACACACACACACACACACACACAGGTTTTTCTATTCTTCTGGGGACATTTGTGGAAATTTCATCCCCACAAGAAAAGCAAAACCTGCCCATGTGCGTGCCACCGTACACACTCACAAACCATATGTCAGAAACCTTGTTAACACTTGACTAAACACCAAGAGAGACCATGTAAATAAGAGCTGTTCTCCGACATGTTACACAGACAAAAGACATAAAAACAAAACATGAAAAAGATAAACATAAAGTTTAGAGCCTGAAGAATCTGCAGAGATGATTTTCTTTGAACAACAAAACAAAAAACAAACAATCAAACAAGAACAAGTTCATGAAGATCTGAATTAAAAACAATGGCAATTTCCAATTCGTTTTTAAAGAAATCCTCTGTCAGAATTATTGATGTTATTTTTAAGCTGATACACTTGAGAAAAGAGTTTTCCCGTTGGAACAGATCGACTGTGGTACCGTGCATGACAAAGACACTAACACTAACTCATGTAAGCCCCCAGATATTACATTAATTCAAACGTACAGTTTTAGGTCACCATCTTGTATACAAATGGAAAAACTCTGAACTCAGAGCAGCTGAGAGCATCAGTCCTGAGCTCTGTATACAGTAGGACATTCAAGGGTGATTTTCAAACCCTCTAAAGAGTGAAATGCTTAGCTTATCATTAGCAAAATGTGCTTTAAAAGTTTGCTTCTGTGTGCTTACTAAAAATCTTAAGTTCTCATCAGTATTTCAGCCCAGAGGACATTTTCTCTTACTTCTGTAACTAACACGCACATACCCCCAACACACACATAAAGCCCCGGAGCATAGTCTAGTGTCAGTAATTAAAAACGGCAAACACCTTTAACTTAAAACTGAAGAACTTTGTGTGTGTGTGTGTGTGTGTGTGTGTGTGTGTGTGTGTGTGTGTGTGTGTGTGTGTGTGTGTGTGTGTGTGTGAAACATTTCTCTGGTTGTTCCTGTTCTAACCTGTAATTTGAGGAGTGTATCTTTCACAATCCTTTAAACGGAGTAGAACAGCTGCCAACATGGACGATAAATCATAAAAAGAAGAATTCTGTCTGCTATGCGACCACAATTTACAAACTAGTTTTCAGTCAGATATATAAATATTTCTTTTTAAATTTTGAGCAACTGTAACTGTGAAGCCACATTAAGCGATACAGTTATTAAGTGTCAACCATAAACCATAAATTCTAAAAGCTCACACATTTTTTGATGTAAACTTTATTTTTTGCTTTTCATACTAGTTTTAATCAAGTTTCAGTGACACTGTAACTACACAATTGTCATTAATTATTAAACTGTTTATATATATATATATATATTTTTTTATATATATATATATATATATATATTTTTTTTTTTAAACAAAATAGTTTTAAACATTTTAATTTTGGCTATTTATACCACAAGTTATTGACCATAACATGAAAAATAAATCTGTTTTGACCAGAATTATAATATTGGTGCCTCCCTAATTTTAAATATTAATAACTCATAATAATCAAATAAAGGCTGTAGGGAATACCCATAAGTTCTTGCGCTCAAATTATTCAATTATGTGTTTGGTCAAAACCATTTTTTTCTTATGAATTTAAATATTTTACAAAAGTGCAGTTTTATGTGCACCAAGTAGTTTGAATTTTTATAAATCCATAATCTTAGTTCCCCTTATATACCATATATAACAATATGCTACTAAAATATTGTTTTGATTTAAAAAAAAATAATCCAATTAATTTAATGATATTTCAATCACAGTTTCCAGTCTAGAAACTAGTTAACTTTACTTAAATGTTTAAGTTCACTCTTTATGAATACTAAACAGGTTGAAATAGATTAAAAAAAAAAAAAATACTTCCATGGAGAAAGTCATGCAATTCCTAGTCCACTTTAATTGAGCCAAATAAGTAGATTTATCTTTTAATGCTATCAGTTTAATGCTTTTTTAATGCTGTCATTTTTTAAATAAATCACGCTAACTATGCTGAATGTCATGGATTACGGTTTTCTCATGTATAGTTATTATAACAAAAAAAATATATATATATCCAAATTCACAACAGAGCAAGAAAAAGAAAGAGCACATATGGAAATGATCACAGAGATGTGATGGTTAGACGGAAGTGGGGCTTTATGATGGAGAGGATCCTACTGGAGTTTGTTCTCGTACGTCTCTATCTACGGCCAGCATGGGGACGAGGCGAGGGAGGGAAAAACGCTTGAGACAGCACAACGTCTCAGCGGCAGCAGAAGTAGAGATGGTGTGCGTGCTTTATGGTAGATCACTCTGCCATACGCTTTCACAGCATATAGACGATAGAGGACATTCCGCTTGGAAAATACTTTAAGCTCAGAAACAGATCACTCCCATTACGCTGACCTCCTGCCGCAACCCCACAACGGCACTCCTTTGGTTTCCCCTCGCCTCATAAGTGCATACACACACACACAAAACTTTCAAAAATCTCATTACACACTTTCTCAAAGCAGAATGAAAAAAGGTGATAACATATGTCATCTCACAGACGTTTGCAATTTCCGACAAATATGCAGATGTACAGGCAATATTGCTTTGGGTCGTGCTCCGTGTGTTGAGGTTATTGTTACTCTACTGTTAAAACTGTTGAACTGCTTTAGTTCGCTGTGCTTTGGGGGAGAAAATCTGGATCATATCTAAAGGGAACATGCAGTCACCGTGTCTTTCTCACGGGCCGTAATCCAACTTAAAAAAATGAACACTCACACATACACCTCTGCAGGGTAAATTCTGGGCTCGGCTACAGGAGACCGAGGGGGGAAGTGTGGGATGATTGGTCTGATTAACAGCTAAATGGATCCAGAGGGCAGCACATCACTAAGAGTATTGTTACCCTATTTATATACAAAACACATCCTGAACTTTGATAAGAGAACACACACATGCTGTTTATCTCTCTATTTGTTTTTTTACACAGGATTCGGTGAACGCAGATCAGGATCGCAGAAAGCCTTTCAGGACTGCAGCAAGGCAAGTTTAAACTCTTAGAGTGGCGTAATGCCAGGTCAGGTTGGCACCTCATAAACCGCTGGAAGTGAATAGAGGTGTGTGTGTGTGTGTGTGTGTGTGTTGGGGGGGGGGGTGCACGTAGGTGGATGAAATTTAGCTCTCAAAGATTATGGTTCAGCTGTAATTTTACCTTTTATTTTAATGCTTTATTTTGCTAATGGGGTTTCATGTTTAAGCAGCGTTAATGACATGGAGACACCTCCCGAATGGAAAACCCGTATGCGCGCACGTTATTCACGAGCCATTGGTTTTGCTTTTTCTTCCACGAATGTGGCAGTCAAGCACACACACACACATACACACACTTGTATATGTGGTTTACGAGGACTCTCCATAGACGTAATGGTTTTTATACTGTACAAACTGTATATTCTATTCCCCTACACTAAACCTACCCATCACAGAAAACTGTGAGCATTTTTTGAATTTAAAAAACAAACAAACAAACAAACAAACAAACAAAAAAACACTGTTTAGTATGTTTTTAAAGCCATTTGGTTTACGAGGACAAAGGAAGTGTCCTCATAAACCATGTTTAAGTTGTAATACCCATGTCATTATACACATTTGTGTCCTCATAAACAATGTATACAAGAACACAAACACTCTTTTGAAATATATGTAGCTTTTACTACAGAAACTTTGTTCTCTGAAATAATTTTTCTTTTTCATTATATATATATATATATATATATATATATATATATATATATATATATATATATATAATTATTTATTTATTTTTTGTTCTTTTCTCTGTTCAGAGGAACAAGTGTAGTTGTGCAGTCATTCTGTCTGTGGAACTGTTGGTACTAATTCTAAATCAATTAAGCCAACTAAATAAATACTAGAGAAAGTGTTCTGATCAGATCTGTTTTAAATCTAAAAACGTTTTAGCCAAATGAAAAAGGACAGAGACAGATTTAATGATTTCAGCTGTACGGAAAAATGACAGAAATCCTGTTTCCGTGTCCAAAGATTACCAACACACACACACACACATACAGTGGGAAGGTAATTGACTGAGTCTTTGCACCTGTTGTTAAAGTGGCTTGGAGGATCCGTAGCCAGTCACATAAATACAGATACTTTGATACAGCCAGTCATGTCTCTTCTAGAGGGCACATCTTTTATGAATTCCCTGGTCATCCAAAGCACCATCTCTCTTCCTCGCTCTCTTTTTCGCTACACTTGAGAAGACAGAATTTCTGAAAATGCCAACACAAATATTTTAAATCTTTCTTAAAAAAAAAAAAAGAACAAAAAAAACCAACTTGTAAGGGTGATTTTTTTTTTTTTTTTTTATTATAAAAAACAAACAAAAAAATAGCAAAAACATATTTGTAAAGTCTGCAGTTGGTTGCATTTTTGGGTGAGCCATCCCTTTAAGGAGTTTTGGTGAAACTCCTTAAAGGGAAAGGGTTAGTTCACCCAAAAATGAAAATTCTGTCATCAATTACTCACCCTCGTGTTGCTCCACACACGTAAGACCTTCGTTCATCTTCAGAACACAAATTAAGATATTTTTGACAAAGTCCGATGGCTCAGTGAGGCCTGCATAGCCAGTTTGATACACGCTCTGAACCACTGATTCGAAACAAACGGTTCGTAAAGCTTTGAAGCTTCATGAAGCAGCGTTTTGAAATCGCCCATCACTAGACATTGTTGAATAAAGTCTTTATTTTGTTTTTTTGGTACACAAAAAGTATTCTCGTCACTTCATAACATTAAGGTTTAACCACTGTAGTCACATGAACTGTTTTAAATACGTCTTTAGTAGCTTTCTCTGCATTGAAAGTGTTAATTATCTTGCTAGCAATGCAGGCCTCACTGAGCCATCGGATTTGATCACAAATATCTTAAAGTCTTTAAGTAAGGTGTTATACTTTATCTAACACTTGACATTAATTTCATTGGTATAACTTAACAGTTTATTCAGTTATGTTAATAATAATTAAGGGTCTCTTTCTTTCTGTTCTATCCTCCCCTTTTCTCAGTTTTACACTGTTTGCCCATTTTTCATTATAATGTTGAGTTGGAGCAATTTTGAACACTTTCTTTTAAAGATTAAGATGTCTTCCAAGAACATGTCTATCTTCTGCCTTCCTATATTCATATGTGACTATATTTGTATGTGTCAGTCCTAAATCAAACACAGCAGCATGACCAGCCCCTGCTGGTCAAACCCAGCGATACATACACACACACACACAGAGAGAGAAAGAGAGAAAGAGGCAAACACACACTCAGGGCCAAAGCCCAGGCAAGCAGAACAATTGCTGGCCTCTAGAAATCATTTAGAAACTCTTTTACATCATTTTTGACCAAAATAAGCAGTAGAAGTGCATTTAATAGTGTTCACATCTGTGTGTCTGTGTGTGTGTCATACCAATGAAAAAACAAACACAGCCATTTTTCCCCTCTTTCATGCTCGACTGCAGAGCGACGCAATTCTAATCCGGACTCACACGGTCATGAAACTACAGGAATTCGGTGCGAGTTTAATGCTGGACACAGACACACTCACATCTGTAGCCTGTTACTGAAAGCAGAGAGGTTATTTCAACAGGGTAATGGAAATAATGGCCACCAACACACGTATGCTGACACAAAACACATTTACACACACACACACACACACACACACACACACAGAGCAGGAGGAGGGCTAGGAGGTACAGTGCCTCATGCTGACCTGTGTCAGTGTGATGAGGTGCAGTCATAAAGATAAAGATGGAATTTGAATCTGAGTGGATCCACAGGATACATCTTTGTGTGTGTGTGTGTGTGTGTGTGTGTGTGAGACTGTTTCACGACATACAAAAAGGCCTTTTCTGAAAATATCATTACAAATTAATATCTGAAAATGTCAAAAGATATTTGTAAAAGGTGTAATATAGGTATAATTTAATATTTAATAAAATTTAATACTAATAATCAAATCTTTAATATTGAACAAAACATGCATGTAAAGCAAATGTTTTGAGTTTTAACTGTATAAGCTTCATTTGAAAAAAGTTTAAAATATACATCTATAAAAGCTGTATAAGTCTAATTTTAGAAAAGTTTGGTCGGATTTGGTTATATGTATATATTTATTTTATCTATTTATCATTTTACAAATAAGTGTATAGTATTAAAGCATAAACAAAAATCAATTACTGCACTCATTGGAAAATAATGTGCTTATGTGGTTGTCAGAGTTATGTATGTTCCTTGTGGCTTAGGCCCTGTCCACACGAACACGGGTATTTTCAAAACCGCAGCTTTTTCTATGTGGTTTGGCCGTTCGTCCACATGCAAACGCATTATCCACTGAAACTGAACATTTTTGAAAACTCTTGCCAGGGTGAAGACTTTTAGAAACTCCGGTTGCAGTGTTGTTGTGTAGACGGAGATTTTGGCTTGTGACGTCGGAACCGGAACCGGTAATAACCTTTTTTCCAGGCCTCTGATTGGCCAACATAGCTTTACAGTTAGGGTTATATCGCCACCTGTTGGTTTGGCATGCTCTTGACAGCGCTTCATAGCGTGTTTTTTGCGTTTTCATGTGGATGCGAGGAAAAACTCAGTTTATAAAAATAACCATGTACGTGTGGACTAGGCCTTAGTTTACTCTTGCTAAGTCCCTAGTTTGTTCCCTTGGTTACTGATTATGTTCACCTGTCAATCATTATGTCTCCCTATGTATATAAGCCCTTGGTTTCCTCAGTTCTTTGTTTGTTCTTGTTTGTGTTTGTGTTTATGTTGATGTGGTTGTGATTTCTCATTTCTGTATATTCCTGAGTATTTGCTATTAAATATAATTCTTGTTAAATTCTCCTTCGTCATGCGATTTCTACAGCCACCAAATTTTTTTTAACGTCACTCAACCAATCAATTTAAATGCATTAGGTTACACCAGCAAAATATAAATATAATAAAACGTAATAAAACATGAGAATCAGGTAGACATCTGTTACTTCAACTAGCTTGGCAAGACAAAACAGTGCCTGCGAGATCAGGATTAATAATTTTAATGTAAAAGGAGATGCTCATAAAACATGTTCAATCATGTGATCCAGCCCTTAGGTGTCGTAACACCTTAAAGCAGCAGACAATGAACATAATCCCTCAGCCCATGAATCACAACTCACTGTCTGGGGAATTATTAGTTATTATTCCACTGTGGTTATAGTCTTATGATCTACTCTGTCCAGCACTAACAGAGACTTTCATGTGGCGTCTTTAGCTGTTTTACAGTCACCAGTTGATTTGGTGTTGTAATGGGCGTGCTGCTTATTTATGTTGTACGACTTCTCCAGATGGGTCAGTGATTCAGAGCCTTGATATCATAAGACCTCTGCCATTAAATCTTCCACAGATTTCACACCCTCCCTTCAAAATATGCAGCTGTGGGGGATTATATGAAGAACGAAGAGGCTGATCTGAGTGTATAGCTTGACGCAACCGGCAGTGTAAAAATACAACAGCTTTTGATTGGTTTGTTAAATGGATTCATTGGGAAAACAAAAGGCTGACATGATGAGACTACACCCACGTGGGAAAGACGCCCTCGGCTCATATCAAAGGAGCGGGGAGCCAACAGAGGATTGGCAGAACTCTGGGTTGCACCCAATGATTGTGTGTCTGACACAGATGCCAAACGTTGTGTTTACCCCACGCTGAGCGCCATCCATCAGCCGCACCAGTGCTCTTCAGTGGCCTCCACCTACAATGACAGAGTCGTGGCGAGGATTGCAAAATATCTCTGAACTGTTTGTGATGTATGTGTGCTCCAATATCAGATTAAAAAAACGCTTCTACAAACCTGTGCTAAGTGGAAAGAAGACAAAGATGTCTCGAGTGGCTCATCATTCATCTCTCAAGTGAGCCATTGTTCATTTTGGAGAAAGGGGGAGGAGGATGAAAAATGAGCTCACGATATGCATTTAAACTGCAATTCTATTACTGTATGCAACGTTTATGGGCCAAGCAAAGATGATACATAAAATCTTAAGGATGTTTAATTCAAAAACACTCTAATTATACAAAGCCGGCCATCAACAAGCAGATATCCTGTCATTAATGACAACATGCCAGTTAGAGCGTATGTCAGCCAACCGAATCTGCTAACTGAGCTGCCACGTTAAAACAGCTAGAAACAATAAAAAACAAGTTTATGATTTGCCCTGAAACACTCAGATCACCACAAATGACTGTGCTGCCTGGATTACTGGAACTTTTACTATATAAACCGTGCATTTTTCACATGCTTATCATCTTGTGGTAATGGATGTTTAAAGTTAAAATATATATATATATACACACACTATTGTTCAAAAGTATGGGATCAGTACTATTAAAAAAAAAAAAGAAAAATGAAATGAATACTTTTATTACTTTCATTAGTTAAAACACAGTTACATAATTAACATTATTATATAATGTTTGCATTACATAAGTTTATTAATGACTTAATGAAAGTTATTTTAAAGATTAACTGAAAACTATGTACTAACATATGCTTATGTAACAATACATAGACTGAACAGATGTATAATACAGATATAAATGTGTAAATATATTTTCTGTATTTAACTATACTGGAACAAATGATACAGTCACACATACAAATTATTGTTTTTCTGTCAAGTTGTGCCTTTCCATTGACTTGTGTTATATACTGAGCTAATAACATTTTCTATCATAAACCTAACCAGCACAGACATCATTTTGCATTTTATATCCCAATTCAAATATTATCAATTTGTTTAAGTTGTTTTTACAACATATGCGATTTCAGGTTTTAATATGCTTGTGGGTACATTTGGTCCCTCACAAAGTAGCCAAAATCTGAACCCACAAACACACACTTACACAAAGCGACAAGTATGACAGAGTGATGATATTTGAGGAAACTCTCAGAGGCAATAAAAGGGAAAATGAGTTCCATTGCACAAAATCATCATGATTCTCTCTCTCTCTCCCCCTCCCTTTCGATCTTAATCTCTTCCAAGTAGAAAGCAGCAGAGATGGCAGAATAATGAGCTCTTACCTAGTTTGAAATTCCCCCTCACGCACATACACAGAAACACACACACAGAGAAAAGAGCCAAGGCCTTGGCTGTAGTCGGCAGAGACTTCAACAGCAGTGAGAAATATCAGTCTTCGCTTTAAATGCATATAAAAAGTCTGGAAGCCCTTTTCACTGTCACATAGGTGTGTGTGTGTGTGCGTGTGTGTGTACACTTAACACACACTTTAACCCATCTGCTTACCAGACACTACACAGAACCCACTGCAGAAATAACTTAAGACTAAATGAAAATAAATGCCCCTCATCATTCTCCATCATCAAATATATCACCTCTCTCTCTCTCTCTCTCTCTCTCTCTCTCTCTCCCTCTGAGTGTGATGGGAGTTCAGGGATGTTATGCTCTCTCTTAGGACTACATCAATCAGCCCTGACCCGCCTGGTGGGCTCAGAGTGTGTACTTGTGTTTTATCTTCAACAGTTTGCATCTTCTGAGATATCACAGAGAGGAGGAAGAGTGGGAGAGGTTATTTAAACAGAGTGACAGAGAGAGACTACAGTATGTATGCGGTTTGAGTCAGCACTTCTGCATTTTTCGGTGAAATTTCTGAACGTGTATGTGTGAACACGAACGGATTACTCATGTTCTTTTCATTCCTCTGCTGCTCGTCACTGTTATTCAGACACGTCTTAACTGAACCTGCAATTTTGTAATTAGTTTGCAATTGAGAACTAAAAAGGAAAAGTTCACACTCTGCTTTGTAATAACTTGTTTGAAATTCAGAACCTGCACAGCACATTTGCTTTGTTGTTTTAGTTAATGATGTCTATAGAGAAACAGCAATATCATAAACTGTGGCTGGCTGCCAAGGACTAAACACCCGTCAACAGCATTTAGATGTTTCATGCCTATATACATGCCTCCAATGATTTTTCATCCAAGTGGATTTTCAATTCAATTTGACAAAACATATGAAAAAATAGGTTAAAGTGTAAAAAAAAAAAGAGAAAGAAAAAAAAACGAAAATCCCCATTTACAAGTCTAAATTTGCCCAGCCAAAGAATTGTGTCTTATTTAAGCAATATTACAAGCAAGTAAGAGTGCTGAACCTGCAATTTTGTGAATTAGTTTGCAATAGAGAACAAAATATGACATAATTGCGTATTACATAGTTTGCTATTGCCTTGACACAACAGTACAATAAACAAGAAGTTAATACTGAGTAATTTACATTTGTTACTCAGGCTACGTCTACACTAATCCGGATATATTTGAAAATGGAGTTTTCATCTAAAAACGCTCCGCGTCCACACTATCATTTTCAAACGTTTTCCAAAAGTTGCTCATACACACTGAAACGTATGAAAACGCTTACATCCCCCTACTGCGCATGAGTAAAGCTTCGACCTGCGTCATTCCCGCTAGGCGTTTATTTACTTTCCAGCTCTTTGAAACTTTGAGGCAATGTCGAGGAAAGGCACTGAGTTTTTTAAATGGACCGACAGTGTGGTGGAGTTGTTGCTGCGAGTAACACAGGAGTATAAAGTGGCCAAAGCAAGCGAGAAGACTGGGAGACGTGTCTTGGCTGAATTGGACTGCATCACATGACTAAAAATGCGTCATCGTATTCAAAAGCCTCCGTTTTCACAGTCCACACTACGACGCGAAGACTGTGTTTTCAAATTTATCCGCTTTGGAGAGCGTTTTCCAAAAGCTATTTTTTTGTTGACTTAAAATGCCATCTCAGTGTGGACGGAAGGCCAAAATGGAGAGAAAAATATACGTTTTCAAACGAAAACGTATTAGTGTGGACATGGCCTCAATATGGGAGTTACTTTGACCATTTTCGCTCTGCCAATGAAAGTATTTCTAAATCTATCCACAGCCAAAATATCCAATGAACGTCTTTGGGCAACACACAGGCGTTCCATTCCTGAATGAATCAGTATTTTCATGGATTCACTTGAGTGAATGATTCAATGACTCACTCATAAAGCCAGTCATTTGCTTTGTTCCTGAATGAATCAGTGTTTTGTCCAAATCGGTTGAATTGATGATTTATTATCTCTTTTAGAAAGTTAGTTATCACCACTTACTGATGTAATGACGTTGTCTGATGGTCTTGGACCACTGCAAAACCAATCAAATTTGAGAATCACAAATAACTTTTGTATAAAATAGATTGGGTCATATTCTCAACTGTATCACCAAACCTCAGAAACAACTTCTGAAAGATCTTTGCTCGAATTTTCTAAATAAATAAATAATAATAATAATGAAACAGGGTCCATTTTTGTTCATGCGCATTTAAAGTCTGTGGAAGTGGCACTTGAATCCATATCCAAGTTATCTGTTTCCTTTTAGTTACAGTTGTGCGCCAAATAAAAGAACTGCGGTGATGGCTGTGGAACACCTGTGGTGCGCCTGTATGTGATATGCCCATTGCACGGGAGAGTTCTCACTTTACGGCACACTCAGGAGTCTGTCTTGATGAATTGTCTGTGTAAATCAGAGCGGCATAAGTTAGAAACATCTGTGGCATGAAGATCTAACCAGCACAACTTCCTTACTGTCAATGAAACAGTGGCACTCGCATACTCGCAGCAGATACCAATAACTACTTTCTGATGATCTTTTGATGAAATATGTAGCAGACTGCAGTGAAGTAAACTTTGTTTATAGTACGGCCTGCTACGGATTTCATCAAAAGTTTTGAATTCATCAAAACTTTGTTTACATCGCTTCAGCCCGCTGCAAATTTCACTTTGTTTACATCACTGCAGAAATGTTTTTTGATGTGTGGTGTGATGAATGAACATCTTCTTGCTCAATAGAAAAAAGTTTGTCTTTCTAGATCAGTGTATTAGAGTACCAACACAACACATACGAGTCGAAAACTGTAAGGTTTTTTTTGTAGTTGTGGCCTACTAGACGTCACCTATGTTTTTAAGCTGTGGTGCGCATTCAAGTACATTGGTTCGAATCTGGTTTCCAGAATGTACTGCTTCAGTTTCCTCTCTTTCCCCCCATTATTTCAGTTCTCTCAAAATGGGCTAAAATAAAAGTAGATTCTGTGTGACATAGCGACTTTACACAGACAGCCATTACAGAAATAAATTCACATGAAAGGCCACGGTAGGTAATGAGAACCACAGTATCCTGCAAGCAGATGGCTCAAAAACATCATATCCCACTGAGAGAGATAAAGAATTCAAAGCCTTTTGAAACACCTGCTTCAGTTCAGCCAGCAATTGCTCAGTTTTAGCACGTCACCAACTGAGCTAATCAGAGTCTGTGCCCAGAGAGGTGTTTATGAACAGAGCGCTTCTGAAAAATCATCTCCTAATCAGAAGCAGAGAGGACCAACACATGTACGGACATTACTAAACATGCTGTTGTGTTAACAGACTCACTGGCTTTTTGTGAATCTCTGTCTATGTGTATATAGTTTTATATTATTGCATGACTCTCTGGAATTGTCCATTCAAATTGGTCAATTGCTATATTCAGTGGTCATATTGTACACTGATGTATCAGACAACGCTACATTTCGTACTCGTATCGCAGTCATTGATTTTAGTGGCCACATACACACAGCAGTAAAATGTGGTTGTCATTTCACCTTTTAGTGATTAATCCTTTTCTGTACACACACAGTTTAGTCATTTATGGGTGTGACAACCGCATTCTACGAGTAAATTAACTCCCAAAAAAATCAGGTAGTGACAAAATTTACAAAATTCGACAGAGTGTGTAAGGAACCGAACTGAACAACTAGTTGTTAATGACATATTTCAACATGCATCAGGGATATATCTCTCAAGAAAACTACAGGAAAAGAGATACAAGCCTAGACTCATTCGTGTTGCCAGATCTGGCTAGAAAAAAAAAAAAAAAAAAAAACAGCCAACAAGAATAAGCCCATTATAAACCTAAATAAATCCAAATGCTTTATAATGAAAATAAGACCAAAATATTGAGACATGCACCTGCCCACTTTATCAACTCAATAACCTGGATCACTAAACTCATATAACAAGCCCAAAGGTGCATATAATAAGTGGACATGGCAACACTGTAAGAGAATGCTCTACAAAGCAGCAAAAACAAAACACAACACCTCCATCCATGGTGGTTTGGTTAAAATTGCCAAACAAAAGTCTTTGTTCACTGTAATATTACTTTAGTCAAAAATAGCAGACCAAATGTGTGAGATGCTATGACATTGCTGTGGTTACCAAAGTGTCAATCATTACAATTTGGAGAGTGAGATTTGATCCATACACAAACAAAATTCACTCTCATATTTAAATAAGGTTGTCACTCCTCAGATTTTACAGTGTGTATGTGGCCAGGGAAAATCACCTTAGAGGACTTTAGTATTAATATTACTGTTGCTGTGTTTGTCTTGTTGCTAGGCCGATAGTTTTGTTCAATGTAGGGGTGTCGCAATAGCCATGATATTTAAAAAATGAAAGACTGATATTATGTTAATACTGCACATACAATAATATTGTAAATAATTTAGCACCAGTAACTATCTGGTTGGCACTCCAGCATAGTAGGCGGCGATATTGCAACTTAACGCTGGTTGCCACCCCTCACAAAAAAATTGTGTGAGTGTGTAACTAATGTTGCTGCCAATAATCGGAGGAGATAACAGATGAATGTGAGACACTCAACTCTCACCAAAAAAGTTAGCCTGCCAGTGTGGGTGTTTTTTGGATTTTGGTTAAACACCCCAGTCTGCAGGAAGAACAGATCAATACTAAGTATTTTTGTGCACTTTTGAGTGCGATTCGGTCACATTCATTGAGTGTGATTCAAATTTAAAGACTACTTTGACTTACAGCATTTTTGTTGTTGTTTTTTTTTAATCAAAATTTCTATAGATGCTCTGATAATATTAGGGGCTTTCGCACTGAATAAACCATAGAACCATAGAACTATTTTCATATTTCCTTGAAATAACGGCGGAAGTACCTGCTTTTTGGTGTGTTCCCACCACAGGAAATGGTAATGATTTTAGCTCTAGGAACACTTTTGGAGGTACTAGTTCCTACTTAAGAGTGGGGTGTAACTCAGCACAATAGGAACTACCAATGACTAAAGTGTATGCTGATCATTTAAAAAAATGTACACACACAGATTATAGCTTATATATTTACTGAACAAACTAACTCTATGAACATGGAAAACTGTGATAGATGGACCTCTCAACCTTAACACTAAGGAGAAAATCTTACACGACTTTGAGGGGACGAAGAGAAACATGAAGATGTATTTTTGCTCAACTAGCAACATTGGGCATCAACTAAACGGCAAACGCTAATACTTTTTCATACACGGTTTACTTTCTTTATATAACAGTTATTTCTAATAATAACATATCAGACAGGACTGTTAAACAGATCGTCAACTAATTAAGATGGAGAATGTTTGCTCAGGCTCTCTTGTTCTCAGCGGCGTCAAAATAAAAGTCACAACAAGCGCAGCTTACGCCACTTCAGAGTTCCTATTGGCGATGTAATGCAACCAGGACAATGGCTCTAGGGGAACATTTACAGTAGTTCTTGGGGAACCACCCTGGTGGCTAGTTCCTATAACTAAGTTCTTATAAGCCCATGGTGCAAAAGCCCCTATAGTTATTGTGAAATCTTTTGGGCACGACAATTGTGTAGCAAAAATCTGATATTATGACAGCCCAAGTACAATGTAATGGATGGATTTTTTCTTAGCAGGATCTTTAAGATAATATATAGGCAAGATCATAAGAAAATAAATAAATTAATAAAATAATATAAACAAAAAAATTCATGTCCACATATTTGTAAGATAATATATAGATTAATGTAATGTCCACATATTTAGTGATTTGTCTTGCTATTAAACATTATAATACATATGTAGGCTGCAGAGTGGACATTAAATTATCTCTCACAGTGCATATAGGTGTGACCGTGTGATTATACTTGTGAAGTCAGGTGAATATTTTATTCGTGTTTTACTTCCTTAACTTGACTGCGATCCCACCCAGTGAAATCATCGGAACATTAAACCATGTTCTCTTTTATCTGAACCTGTCAGGGCTGAACTGAACTCAAAAGGTCTGCTCTTACTGATCTGGGAGCAGTTTGCTTTGATTTTCCTTACTGGGTTGTCAGCAGAGTATGTCAGGCTTCTGTCTGCTCTCTCAGAGCTGCTGTTTGCTTCACTTGACTTCAAACAAGCTAGCCCAAAAATACAAAATACGCACACAACACAAACAAGCCAAGAAAAGGACAGAAGGACAAGGAGACTGTTACAAAAGACCCGCTGTCATGCGATTCCCCATGCTGTGTAAGCTCTGTAAAAAGCTGTCTAACCTGGACAATACTGTGCCAAGTCTGTCAATATCTTAGATCTACGAAATCTACAAAATAATCAATTTAGTGATACATCAGCTACCCCCCCCCCCCTCTCTATATATATATAAATATATATACATATATATATATATATATATATATATATATATATATATATATCACATTGTAATGGCCATTAAATGAAAAACCTGAACTTCCTATGGGTTTTTTTAAACTCTGGAAACAGAAATATCTGACAGCACTGAAACGTTTCTCCCCCATTATTAAGAAAGTGTTGCAGGAATGTTATACTGTGCCTGCAGCAATGATGAGGAGGTAAGAATAGTTGACACACTTTTGCAAAGTCTGATGGTTTTCTCTAGAGGGACATCTCGCACACACACAGACCTCTTTTTCCCCCGGTCTGTTTGTCAGTGTGAGTAGGGAAGATCTCATTAGTCCTTGATAACTGGGCATCCTGGCAAACAATGTATACAGGTGCGTGTGTGAACGTTAACTCGCTTTCATCAGGAGTATTTCTGTTCACTCAGTTCTAGGTGAATGCATATTCCATTAATATTAATACACTCATTTGCGTGCCTGAGTGGGACCCAATATGGCATCACCCATTTAATAATTAATTAGAGTTTTTGCATATTCATGAGTATGTCATTCCAAAGCACAAGGTTTTGGAAGCCAACAGATGCCACTGAGATGTTTACCTCTTAATTCAGGCCGCTGAGATAAATTCTCCAATTTCTGTGAATGAGTTGATCTGCCCGAACGGTACAAACCAAAAGGGCGAGATGAGAGAGAGAGAGTGAAAGGGGCCGCGTGAGTCTCTGGAATATCAAACTCTTATTAGAGCTTGAAATGGCAGTTTGAAATGTGACTGGCAGCTTGACATACTGGAGTTGCCATGGTGACAGAGAACAAGACAGAGACAGATTCTTTTGAGTAATCACTCACGAGGGTGTTTAATTAAAGTGACAGATTTCTGTAAAATATTAAAAGAGGGATGTGATTCATTTAAGAATCTTGCCAGCGAGTTTGAGTCACGGAGGTGACACGAACAAGAAAATATCTTGCTGTTTGATTCTTTGGTCCTGGACCAATTCCTGAACTTCAAACATCCCAGTTGGGATTCTGGCAAAAAAACGAGCATTCTGTCAGGCTGGGGTAGTCCAGACTGCGTTCGCTTACTTTGATGTGATCCCCAAAACTTGCATATGCCGAGAGAATGTGTGTGTAACTCTTCCAAGAGTCATGCCGTGGGCCCTTGGCTCCGTGTTCGGGCTGATTAAATGATGATCGGAGAGTTTTAACACTTAGGCTTGAGCTGCTTCTGCTGCTGTATCCTTCTCTGAAGCCAATTAAAACAAAGCAGCAGATAATTACTCCCCCCATGGGCTTTAATACCAGGGTGTGTGAGAATGCTGATTAACTGCCCAAGTAACAACCCCGAGTGTGAGTGCGTGCTTGTGAGATTTTATCCTCTTTGTTCCTTGCTGATTGCAGCGTTATTGGTGTGAAAATAATGGAGATCTTCAATTGGTTATGAGGTGTGCTGTGGAGCCACTGCTACAGTACTTTGTTCACTCGCTCCCTCTCAAGCACTTCCTAAGCTGATGGAAAACATTTATTACCTGTTGTTCAGGAATGCTCTCCATGTTAAAGCACATGTGCTGCCTTACTCAGTAAGCCATTCTAAGGTATTTTATGCACTCTCTGGACCCTAATTAGATTCAGGATTACATCCTCACCCCATGAGAAAAGAACACTGGATTTTACAGAGAACTTTGTGCTATCATAACTACATCTATGCTCAGTCTTGATTAAGTCCCCAGACTCCAGCCATCAAACTAGCCTCACATGTGATTTTGCACAGTGGAAACTTTATGACTGGTATACATTACAGTATGTGAAGGATTTTGGATTGTCAGGCATGCTGATGGCCATTGTCACCATATTTTTCCCAGTGATTTTGGCTTAGCACCTTGTCTGGTTGTAGGAAATTTGATTTAAAGAAATAGTTCAGCCAAAAATGAAAATTCTGTCATTATTCCATAATTGACTCCATTATTCCATTATTAACTTCATGTTGTTCCAAACCTTTATGCTGTTATTTTCTCAGTGAAGCACAAATTCTAAGAATATTCAACAAATCTTCAAGCAGCTCTTTTCCATTAAAGATTCATAGTGATTGAGTCTGTTAAACTCCAAAAAATGCAGTACATTGTAAAAATTAAGACAGATGACTCACTAATTGATGAACACACTGAAAGATATAACTTTGGTCTGTTTGTCACACTACACTTTTGCATGGACTTAGAAGACTCAGAATACTGCAAATCATCTGGCCTAGATTCATCAAAATTTGGAACAACATAAGGGTGGGAAAAATAATGAAAACTGTTCGAAAAATGATTCATTTTTGAGTGCACTATTTCTTTGATTTCAGGGATCATTTTTCACCCAAAAATGAAAATTCAGTCATCATTTATTCTCCTTCAAGTCGTTCCAGACTTGTATGATTTTTTTTTTCCTTGAGCAGAACACAAAATATGATGTCTGAAAAATGCTTCAGCTGTCTTTGCCCATACAATAAAAAAATACAATGAAAGTCCAGAAATTTAAATTTGGGATGAACTATTCCTGTTAACTTTAGAATTTAGTTCAGAGGTACCTTAGACTTAAAGGTGCTAAAGAGGATGTTTTGTTTTATACATTTTTGCAATATTACTTGAAACTGTCTTTACTAACTGATAAAAGACTATTTATTAGGTGCACTGAAAGTAATAATATTAATATACATTATCTGTGCACGAGGTAGGGCTTTAAAAACATCAGCCATTTATTTACGCGATCATCGCATAAACGACTGGCCCTCTGGCTTGTCAATCACTGCCGTGACGTTCCTTGTGAGAGACGAGCGCGGCTGCGCGCTCCAGTAACTTTCCACACTCCACAGGCGCCGCATGCAATGTTTTTGTCAGGAGACAGGAGTAACAACTGCAGATTATGAGTTACCTGCGGTGAGTCTGACATAATGAATCCACTAACACGACACAGAGAATGCCGGTGGTAAACACTCGTGTTCCAATACTCGTGGAGAGGCGTTCCTTTGAAATGAGCTGTGAAGGAGGAGGGCTGTTCTTACGCATGTGCTCATTTCAAAAACTCAGTAACAGTCTTTGGATTCTCAGTCGACGAAAAAATCCTCTCTATCACCTTTAAAGGTGCCGTAGTATGGCGGCATTTTAATGCCATTAATGATCGAGCGCACAACTGATGCTTGCGCGCGCAGTAAATCACTTCCGCGAGAGGATAACAGATCTACACGCGAGGAAACGGGAGCCCGCAAGCTCATTTTAAACCCGCGCGCGCGCATGACATCTGCTTTGCCTGCAGATCAAGCCCTCGCGTGCTCGGACAAGACTCGTAGCACGCGCGTCATCATTCCCCACACTCGCACTCAATCTTCTATTTCGCTCGCGCGAACACTTTTGTTTTTTGTCAGTCGTGGGGTGGGACTTTACTTATTTCAGTGTAAGCTCAAATGTCATTGGTCAATTCAGTTTTTCGGAAGTCTGTTGTGATTGGATGCCTGTTGTAAAACGATTAGACATGGCTTGGACCAGATGAAAAAATACTATAGTAATTTATAGTAAATACTATAGTGTTTTTGAACCATACTAAAGTAAAGTACTTTAATTTGCTGTGGTACTTCTATAGTTGTTGAGGGTAATATAAACAAATTGACTTTACCCAAATACTGTAATTTTCTACAACTATAGGGTATATAACTACAATATACAATAGAGTTTACTGTAGTAAAAACTAAAGTAGCCTATACAGTATTTATTACAGTTTATCAGTTCATCATAGTTAATACACTGTATACTGAAGTATTCATTAACAAAGTGTTGTAAATAGTATAATGTATAGTATACTACACTTTACTATAGTATGTGTCACGAATACGACCTCTGTGGCTCCCTCTGATCGCCACCTGAGGGCACCATCTCCTGAATACTAACCATCCCCGGACTACATTACCCACATTCCTTTGCTCTCTTGATTAGCTCACCACCTGATCCATATCTTCCTGGACTATAAAAGACTCAGACATCCACTGCCAGTCGCGAAGTCTTGTTCTGCCCCGGCCAACAATTCTGAGCGTTATTTCCCTGTGTTAGTTTCTCTTGTGTATGACCCTGGACTGTTCTGATTATTCTTGTTCTGCCCGCTGCCTGCCTCGTGTACTGTTTGCCTGTCTACTGGATTATCCTGCTCTGTCTGCCGCCAGCCCTGACCTTCTGCCTGTCCCCGATTCTGAGTTTGTCTTGCCTCTTATACTGCCTCTGCCATTGTTTGACCCCTGCCTGTACGACTACGATTTCCTAATAAAGCTGCACATGGATTATTCCGAGTCTGCCTCGTTACAGAAGACTTCGCCCGACCAAGATCCAGCGGCTTTACAGCGTCTGTCGACTGAGCTTTCTACTCAGGCAAGTGTTTTAGCTGTTCACCAACAGCAGCTTACTCGTCTCACCTCGATCACAGAGGAGCTTGTCAAGACCCTACAGAGCATGCGCTCCACGCCGGCTGACGCCAATCCGCCATCAACCACGCCACCCACGGCACCTGTCACACCTGTCGCTTCCACTAGTAGCCCCCGCCTAGCCTTCCCGGAGAAGTACGACGGCAAGGGTGCCGTCGATGCAAGGGTTTCCTGCTACAATGCTCTCTGTTCCTGTCTCAACAACCGGCTCTGTACGCCACTGATGTGAGTCGCATAGCTTTCGTGTGTTCCTTACTCACCGGGAGGGCATTGGAATGGGCCACCACGGTGTGGCAAAACGGCCAATCTTCGTTCACATCATTAGAGGAATTCCTACGACACTTCCGCGAGGTGTTTGAGCACGCTGAGGGCGGCAAGGAGGCTGGTGAGTTGCTTTTGGCTCTTCGTCAGGGCAGACAAACTGCGGCGGATTATGCCCTGTCATTTCGCACACTCGCGGCACAGACTTCATGGGTTGATGACACCCTTAAGCTGCTCTTTCGTAAGGGATTAAATACTGAGTTGCAGTCGGAGCTGGCATGCCGTGATGAGGGACGCTCTCTCAACAGTTACATTGAACTGGCTATCCGTGTTGATAATCTGATCCGGTCACGCCGACCAGCCCGTTATACACCAACCACATCCATGCCTCTACTCACACCTGCCGCGGCGGAGGCTGAACCCATGCAGATCGGCTCTACTCACCTGTCTTCTGAGGAGCGTGAGAGGCGGATTCAACAACGGCTGTGCCTCTACTGCGGTCAGCCTGGCCACATGAGATCCTCGTGCCCCACTCGTCCTCCCAGTCGCACTTCATCTACGGTGAGTTCCTCTCCTGCCTCACCTAATATTGAAATTCCGGCTGAATTGATGTATAAAGATGAATCCATGCACACGCTTGCCATGATCGATTCTGGGGCCGCAGGCAATTTCATGGACCGCAACTTTGCCAAGTCTAAAAACATTCCTCTAATTCCTTGTAATTCTGTGTTGTCAGTGGCAGCGTTAGACGGACGCCCCCTGGGGACTGGACAGGTGAAGTTCACCTCCGATGACATCATCCTGCAGGTCGGTTCACTTCATAGAGAGACATTACGTTTCTTCATCATCGACTCCCCACAAAATCCTATCATCCTCGGATTACCCTGGCTGCGCAGACACAACCCACAGATCTCCTGGGCTGAAAATCAGATAACTCACTGGTCCGAGGAATGCCATAAGACCTGTATCCAGTCCCCCACGCGTCCACACACTGACCAATCTTCATTTATCGGTGACCAACTACCCAGTGACTATACCGATCTCTCAGTTGCATTCAGCAAGAGCCAGGCAGCCCAACTACCACCCCATCGTCCCAGTGACTGTGCCATCGATCTCCTTCCGGGTTCCATACCACCAAGGGGCCGCATCTTCCCACTGTCACAGCCTGAATCGGAAGCTATGCAGCGCTACATCGAGGAGGAACTGGCAAAGGGCTTCATTCGTCCATCAACCTCTCCCGCATCCGCTGGGTTCTTTTTTGTTAAGAAGAAGGACGGGGGCTTAAGGCCCTGTATTGACTACCGGGGTCTCAACGAAATAACAGTGAAATTCCGCTATCCCTTACCTCTGGTCCCCGCAGCCCTAGAACAACTACGATCAGCCCGCTTCTTCACTAAATTAGACCTCCGGAGTGCCTATAATCTCATCCGCATCCGGGAGGGGGATGAGTGGAAGACGGCTTTCTCAACCACCACTGGGCACTACGAATATCAGGTCATGCCGTTCGGCCTGGTCAACAGTCCGTCCGTTTTTCAAGCATTCATAAATGATGTATTCCGGGACATGCTCAACAAGTGGGTCATCGTATACATTGATGATATCCTGGTCTACTCCAACACCCTCACTGAACACATCCAGCAGGTCCGCGCCGTCCTCCAACGACTCATTGATCATCATCTATACGCTAAGCTTGAAAAATGTGAGTTCCATCAGACTTCCACTTCATTTCTGGGTTACATCATCAGCGCGGACAGGGTGGCCATGGATGATCAGAAGGTTCAAGCAGTAGTGAGATGGCCACTGCCTGCTAACATTAAGGAGCTCCAACGTTTCCTGGGGTTCGCTAATTTCTATCGGCGTTTCATCAGAAACTTCAGTCTGGTCGCTGCCCCACTCACTTCGATGTTGAAGAAGGGAACTTCAAGACTCGTCTGGTCCAGTGTCGCTTCCGAAGCTTTTCAGAACTTGAAACAGTTATTCACCACAGCTCCCATTCTCCACCATCCTGACCCCGAACGCGAGTTTATTGTAGAGGTAGATGCCTCCAACACAGGCATTGGGGCTATACTCTCCCAGCGGCATGGCAATCCTCCCAAGATGTTTCCTTGCGCCTTTTACTCACGCAAACTCACCCCTGCTGAGCAAAATTATGATGTGGGAGATCGGGAACTTCTGGCAATCAAGGCTGCCCTGGAACAATGGCGACATTGGCTGGAGGGAAGTAAGCACCCATTCACAGTACTGACCGACCACCGCAATTTGGAATACCTGCGAGCCGCCAAACGTCTTAACCATCGCCAAGCTCGGTGGGCGTTGTTCTTTACACGCTTCGTGTTCACTGTGACTTACCGCCCTGGATCCAAGAATGCCAAAGCTGATGCTCTATCACGCCAGTTCGAATCTTCTCTTTCACCACCCACCAAGGAACCCATTCTCCCTTCGTCCATCGTCCTGGCACCTATACAATGGGACATCATGACCAAGATTAACAACGCTCAAATCACAGATCCGTCACCAGCTGAATGTCCTGCGTCACTCACCTATGTACCTGCACCTCTGCGTCAGCGAGTCCTACACATGATACACACCTCACCCAGCGCTGGCCATCCCGGCATCACCGCCACTGCCCAACTGGTTAGTAACCGTTTCTGGTGGCCTTCTCTGCAATCAGATGCCATTCAGTACATTCAGAACTGTGACATATGTCAAACCACCAAATCACCCCGACAACTGCCTGCCGGTCTTCTTCAGCCACTGCCCATACCACAACGCCCATGGTCACATATCACCATAGACTTTGTCACGGACTTACCTAACTCTCAGGGTTTCACCACCATCCTCACTGTAGTGGATCGCTTCTCAAAGGCCTGTCGGTTCATTCCTCTGCCTAAATTACCATCCGCCCTAGAGACCGCTGAACATCTGTGCAACCAAGTATTCCGGTTCTATGGTCTCCCGGAGGACATTGTTTCTGATAGAGGACCCCAGTTCACTTCACGCCTGTGGGCAGCCTTCTTCCAGAGGTTGAATGTCAACATCAGCCTTACTTCGGGCTATCATCCAGAGGCCAATGGCCAGGCAGAGAGAATGAACCAGGAGCTCATCCGTTACCTCCGCTCTTACTGTCACCAGAATCAGACCGATTGGAGTCGGTATCTGTTCTGGGCCGAATATGCTCAGAACTCGCTCCTGAAACCAGCTACGGGTCTCACACCCTTCAAATGTATCCTGGGATACCAGCCACCTCTGTTCCCTTGGTCAGGCGAACCCACCGATCTCCCCGCTGTGGACAGCTGGCTCCGCAGAAGTGAGGCAGTCTGGAATGAGGCTCACGTTCACCTTCAAAGAGCAGTCAGACGTCAGAAAGAACAAGCTGACCGAACTCGCCGTCCAGCCCCTGGGTATCGTCCTGGCCAGTGGGTCTGGCTTTCCACCCGTAACCTTCGTCTTCAACTTCCCTGCAGAAAGCTCAACCCTAGGTACGTGGGTCCATTCAAAATCATTCGCCAGATCACTCCAGTCTCCTTCCGTTTAGATTTACCTCCTGAATACCGTATCTCACCCACTTTCCATGTCTCTCTGCTTAAGCCCGCAGGTGGTCCGAGAGGAGGGGAGAACTTAGAGGGGGTCGGTGATCAGAGACCTCCTCCCCTCATCATCGAAGGCGAGGAGGCTTACCCGGTCCACGAACTGCTGGATTCCAGGCGCCGGGGCCGCTTGCTGCAGTATCTAGTCGACTGGGAGGGGTTTGGCCCGGAGGAGCGGTCCTGGGTAAATGCTAACGATATTCTGGATCCCAACCTCATCACCGATTTCCACAGGACCCATCCGGAGCGACCGGCCCCCCGACCTCGTGGAAGACCCCGGCGCCATCCGCCTCCTCGCTTCAGGAGCCGCTCGCAGGGAGGGGGCTCTGTCACGAATACGACCTCTGTGGCTCCCTCTGATCGCCACCTGAGGGCACCATCTCCTGAATACTAACCATCCCCGGACTACATTACCCACATTCCTTTGCTCTCTTGATTAGCTCACCACCTGATCCATATCTTCCTGGACTATAAAAGACTCAGACATCCACTGCCAGTCGCGAAGTCTTGTTCTGCCCCGGCCAACAATTCTGAGCGTTATTTCCCTGTGTTAGTTTCTCTTGTGTATGACCCTGGACTGTTCTGATTATTCTTGTTCTGCCCGCTGCCTGCCTCGTGTACTGTTTGCCTGTCTACTGGATTATCCTGCTCTGTCTGCCGCCAGCCCTGACCTTCTGCCTGTCCCCGATTCTGAGTTTGTCTTGCCTCTTATACTGCCTCTGCCATTGTTTGACCCCTGCCTGTACGACTATGATTTCCTAATAAAGCTGCACATGGATTATTCCGAGTCTGCCTCGTTACAATATGGTTCAAAACACTATAGCCTAGTATTTACTATTATTATGCAAGTGAGTTAAACTTTATTTATTGACTGATTGATTGCATTATTATTATTATTATTATATGTCCTTATTAGATACTATATTAACTTGATTTATTATTTTTATGGAGCTGTAGCTGCTGGGGAAAAATGAGAACATAGTAGTTCACCGCTACATTATCATTATACTTCCACTTAACAGTCTGTTTACCCATAATAGTATAAAAAAACAACAACAAAAAAACTAAATATGTCTTATATATAAAGATTTCTAAATTGGGTTTCGGGGGGTATGATCATTCATACTTTGTACTGTATCTTAACTTTAGCTGCAACCTTTCAACATAGTGAAATGCTGAAAGCATTTTATACTGTATTTAATGGAAAATATATTAACCTGATAATATATTAAACTGACAAAGAATGATAACAAAAAGCTTACACAACAACTCTTGTTGATATGTATCTTTCATCCAAAGCCACATGAAGCAATTCTGGATTTAGAATCATAGTTACAACTATTTAATTGACACTTTTGACATTTCTGTAGTTCTCAGAACTGACATAATTTTGGCTGGGTAAACAGATACTGTTTAGTGGAAGTATAGTGGTAATGTAGCGGTGAACTACAGCAAATATAACTAGGCTATGTGTTCTCTTATTTCCCCAGCAGCTACACCTCCATAAAAATAATAATAAATCAAGTTAATGTATATGGTAGGCCATATTATAATAATAATGCAATCAATCAGTTAATAAATAAAGTTTAACTCACTTGCATCTGGTCCATTGATGAAGCCATGTCTAATCGTTTTACAACAGACGTCCAATCAAAACAGACTTCTGGAAAAACTGAATTGACCAATGACATTTGAGCTTACACTGAAATAAGTAAAGTCCCGCCCCACGACTGACAAAAATCAAATGTGCTCGCGCGAGCGAAATAGAAGATTGAGCGCGAGTGTGGGGAATGATGACGCGCGTGCTGCGAGTCTTGTCCGAGCATGCGAGGGCTTGATCTGCGCACAGAGGAGATGTCATGCACGCGCGGGTTTAAAATGAGCTCGCGGGCTCCCGTTTCCTCGCGTGCAGATCTGTTATCCTCTCGCGGAAGTGATTTACTGCGCGCGCAAGCATCAATAGTGCGCTCGGTCATTAATTGCATTAAAATGCCGCCATACCGTAGAACGTCTTTTCAAAGATGTAATATAAGTCTAAGGTGTCCCCTGAATGTGTCTGTGAAGTTTCAGCTCAAAATACCCCATCATTAAATATGCGCCGATTCAGGCTGTGTGGCCCCTTTAAATTCTAGTGCTCCCTGCCCCCGGAGCTCGCGCTTGCCTTAAACAGCATAATATGGTATTGTATTTTCGATACGATACCGATACTTTCAAGGACAAAATAGCCGATAACGATACCGATACGATACCTCTAATCTGAATTTAAGTTATTAAATTATTATAATTTAAGTCCCTAAATTATTGAATTGTAATGGTACCCACTTAACATTATATCTGAAAGGTATTTTAACATTCAATATGCCTTAATTGCAATTTATTAGATTATATTTTTGGTTACACATGGTTAAAATGTTTATTTGTAGTGGTAACCATGGAAATCTACAAATACTATATGCTTAGCTGAACTATGGTCACTGTAGTGTTGTGTTCTACAATACAATTATTCACTAACATAGGTTATTTGTCCAATTTAATACATATTATATGCATTAAATTTATTGTTAATTAAACAAAATCACTGGTTAAAAAAACACAACTTAGTATCGATATTTTTATTTGAGTATCGATACTTTTGATACTCAACGTCAGTATCGATATATCGATACTTCATATCGATATGCCCATCCCTAAAATAAAGTTCACACAGCTAATATAACCCTCAAAATGGATCTTTACAAAGTGTTCGTCATGCAGCATGTCTAATCGCGTAAGTATGGTATTTATTTGGATGTTTACATTTGATTCTGAATGAGTTTGATAGTGCTCCATAGCTAAAGCTAACATTACACACTGTTTGAGAGATTTATAAAGAATGAAGTTGTGTTAATGAATTATACAGACTGCAAGTGTTTAAAAAATGAAAATAACAACAGTCTTGTCTCCGTGAATACAGTAAGAAACGATGGTAACTTTAAGCACATTTAACAGTACATTAGCAACATGCTAACGAAACATTTAGAAAGACAATTAACAAATATCACTAAAAATATCGTGATATCATGGATCATGTCGGTTATTATCGCTTCATCTGCCATTTTTCGCTGTTGTTATTGCTTGCTTACCTAGTCTGATGATTCAGCTGTGCACAGATCCAGATGTTAATACTGGCTTGTCTAGTGCTTGAACATGAGCTGGCATATGCAAATATTGGGGGCGTACATATTAATGATCCCGACTGTTATGTAACAGTTGGTGTTATGTTGAGATTCGCCTGTTCTTCGGAGGTCTTTTAAACAAATGAGATTTATATAAGAAGGAGGAAACAATGGTGTTTGAGACTCACTGTATGTCATTTCCATATATTGAACTCTTGTTATTTAACTATGCCAAGGTAAATTAAATTTTTAATTCTAGGGCACCTTTAGTCTCTCTGTGTGATGTGCACACTGACCATCAAGAGCTTTAAATCTTGTTTGTTATATGGCAATATTTATTGAAAACAAACCTCTCATACATAATTAATCAAATATGTATTCAAATCTCAATAAACACTTCTCTAATACTTAAATTAAATGTAGATTTAGGAATTCAGAAAACATCATTTTCAACTCATAATTTTTCCAACTCAGTGACACCCTAGCCCTGCTCTCTCTCTCTCTCTCTCTCTCTCTCTCTCTCTCTCTCTCTCACACACACACACACACACACACACACACACACAATTCTCATCATGCGAACCTTCTTAAGAGTCGGGTGGACAGAGATGATCCAGTCTCTAATATGTTGTGATTTCTTTATGCTCAGGGAAAACTGACCTTTCGCCTTTGTTCTTTGTTCTTGTATTTCATGTTTCTCTTCCCTGTTTTTCTATCAGATGAAGAGCACAGAAAGGAGAAAATCAAGCAATAAATAAAATGAGTGACATAAACAAGCTAAAACATGATGAGAGAAATTAATCTGAGAGTTCTCATTTTGATGAACCAAATCGTTCAGATTCAATCGATCCAAGGCTGTATCATCCTTGTTCCCCTTGATAGATGGCACGAATAGACTTTTGAATGTTTTTGATTAGTTCTGTGTTGTATTTACTCAATTCTTTGTCTATTTACATATTGTTATTTTAAGCCGTCAAGATGGAATTTGTTTAATGTAGTTGCTCATTAGTAGGGTAATTATGCGTGTTTAATCTCGGTGCTGATTGGCCCCCTAACCCCTCACTTCCTGCCAGCATTTAAACACTTCGCCTGTCAATCAATTAATCTATTTTGAGAACTAATGGCAGTGTAATTACCATAATTAACCTCAAGAGAGGGAGAGAGATCCGAGAATGGCAGAAATAAAGAAAGACAGATTTGGAGAAAGACATCTGTACACTGATCCTCCATGTTCCTTTCTCAGCCATGTTTGAGTCTCCGGAAGGTGTATTTTTATTGGCTAGTGAATGCAGCATCACTGCATAATCTACAGTCAGTGCTAATCACGGTCATTACATTCCCTTTCTTCACTTGTCTCGAAGCACAAGTGGCTCCTATTGATTTTCACGGGAGCCTGTCACCTTAATACTTGGTGATGAACTTGTTTTTTGTTCCTGTGCTATTGAACACACAAATCTATTGTTCACCAGTGACATATCATAATAAAGGCTTTCAATTGGTTTTGTGAACTTCCTACATTCCCTTCTGCATTTTAGGTGGGTCTATTCCCAAATCTGATATGAATTCTTTCAAGCTTAATGCTGCTGGCTAAAAGCCTGACATTGAGAGGGTATGCTTGGTGTGCTCTTAAGGAACATTGTGTGAAGGGCCTGTGTGTGTGTGTGTGTGTGTGTGTTCATGCAGGGCCTCTGGGATTGTCCTGCTGTTGGACACGAGCAATGAAATCCCTACTCAATTATACCAGTACAGCCTCCGGACACAAGGACACATAGACACACACTCCAGAGCCATATTGCATTAACCCTTATCAGACCCCATCCTCTCTAATATTAACCCTTCAGTGCTCACTTTCAGTTCATTAATGCCTCCAGGCCAAACCGCCATCCCACTGACATTACAACTGCCACTGCTATGATCACACACACTCACACAGACTCTCAGAACACCTAAATGAAGCTACGCTATGACTGTTTGGAGTGTATACGACTGTTAAAAAAATGTAGGGTTGATAGGATATTTAAATGCTTTTGAAAGAAGTCTCTTATGCTCACCAAGGTTGAAAATGCAGTGAAAGTAATACTGTGAAATATTATTACAATTTCAAATAACTTTTTTTTTTTATGTGAATACATTTTAAAATGTAATTTATTCCTGTAATGGCAAAGCTGAATTTTCAGCATCGTTACTCCAGTCTTCAGTGCGCACGATCCTTCAGAATTCATTCTTATATGCTGATTTGGGGATCAAGTAACATTTCTTATTATTATCAATGTTGCAAACAGTTGTGCTGTTTAATATTTTTTGGGAAACAGTTGTTTTCAGGATTCTTTGATGAATGGCTGGCCCAGAGGACAGTAATGACATATGTTGGGATTCAATATGGGCTAACCTCAAACATATCTAAACCACTAACTCAAACATAAAACCCTAATCACCAATTTGATTCACTTCAAGATGATTCACAGGATGTATCTCACTCCCAGGAAGTGTAATTTAATAAATCTTTCCTCCTCTCCGACATGTAACTTTTGCTCAAGTGGGTGCATAGGTACCAGTGGCGGCTGGTGCGAAAAATATTTGGGGGGGCGCAAAAAAAAAAGAAAAAAAAAAGTTAAATAACCATTTAACAAGTGAAATAATAATGTATCTATCTAAAACATGCAAAATTCAGTATTTAAAGCATGCCATAGAGCTGAGATCTATTTATGAGAGCTGAGATTTATTTATTTAAAAAAATTATTATTTAAGTTCCTGCCCAATATTGTCCTAGAAACAATGTTCATATTGAAGGCTATAAAAACAAACATGAATGTAAACGTGTAGTATATGCTATAAATTATGTGCAAAAAAGGGGTCAAATCACATTAGGCCTAGGCTATATTCTAAAATTGTACCTTTACAATCTAAAAACAAAATATATTTTGAAGCAGAAATTAAATACACTAGACTAAAAATGAAAATAAATAAAAACAAAAGAACAGACTAATATTTATTATTATTTTGATTACCCTACAATAGTCACTTTACACAGTTCCCATTCAGTCGGTCACGTTCGACGTACGTCGGACAGACCGACGAATAGGAATCTCGCTAGAGAGGCCAATCTACTTCGAGTGTAACTAAACGAGCCAATGCACATTGGCATGCAATCATATGCATCAGCTGCTCGCCTCGCAGCGCGGGTATATAATGAGCAGCAGGTGCGTTGCATCTTCAGCTTTTCGCTTCGGAGCCGAACGGTGTTTGTTCCTGTTCTCTGCAAGCGAGTGTCTGCTAGAAGACGAGTCAAGCTTTTGGTTGAACTTCTCTTTTTTTTCCGAGTGCGGGCGAACAGCACAGCAGCGGGGTCGACGTCCTCTCTTTTTCTGTTTCGTTTGCCGTTTTTGAGCAAATAGCTGTTTGACAGCGTCAGAAGGCTGTTCTCACGGCCGGTACGGTGCGCTTTTGAGCGCTGAAAAGCCGTTTTTACGGCTGGTAAGAGTGAGCGCCTTCAAAGAGAGAGAAAGCACATGACAGGCTGCACACAATCCCTGTCTGTGTTGCGGTGGCCGTTCCCCTGCGTGCTTCAGCACTTCTAAAAGAGTAAAGTCCCTGAAAGAGCTTACACAAGTAGATTCGCGTCTTTTTAAAGACGACATCCTACTTGTGTTTCTGGATGCGATCGTTCCTGTCCTCACTGACGGCCACGATCACCGTTTCGCATGTCTGGGCGCGTGCTGAAATGATGTTCGTGGGTGTTCATGTTTTCATATGAGAACATGATCACGTCGACACGCCGGTCGTGACTCTTCTTTCTCCGGGAAGCTTGAGTCCCCTCTGTTGTTGGCCAGCTGCCGCTTGTGTGTAAAAGCACAGCCGCGGCTCTGCCCGACACTCTGGGAGACCGCGGAGATCAGCGAGAGCAAACCTCTCGCTCCTCTGCGTGTCGTGTGCCGTCGAGCTGCCGGGCTGCAGCGCGGGTTGTCACGGCAACCCAGCGCTCGCTCGGCGCTCTAGATGCGCGGTTCCCTTGCGTAATCTCCATTGTAGCGCCCTCTCTGGTGCACCAGAAGAGGTCTACTTTGCTGATATGGCTTGGGTGACATGAGGTTGAGGGGTTCCTTCGGGGAACCAACCCCCTAGGGCCCCTCCCTCTCTAGCGCATTGCAAGCTGTGCAGTTTCTGGATTGGATTGCTGGTCCTTTTCATAGGGGAACCTAGCATTTCATTCAGAGCTCCAGCTGAGGGACAGACGTCGATTGCAGCATCGGAGAGAGTGCTGTTATGCTCTGGAAATGAGGGTGACGCTGCCCACTGTAATGGTGTGTGCTTATGCTGACTCAGATTCAGAGTTTACAGCCATGCTTTCCTGGGTCTTCCAGATGTGCATGGAAAACTTGGCAGTATGGGGGTATATTGGTGCCATAAATATGGAATGCCAAAGGTGCCAATCTGCATAAGTTTTTCCTCTCTCACTACCCTCTTGGATGGGGTGGCTGTACACAGACCACACCCACCCTGCATGTGAGGCCAAGGCACTCTTTTTGCATGAGGGTAGTTCTGTGCTGGGGTTGAGCTGCGCTTGTTGACTAACCGTGATCAAAGTCACGGCGCAGGCCCTCAGCCAGACGATGTCCACCTCCGTGGTCCAGAAGTGCCCCCTGGCTTACCTTGTGAGGTGTGAGAGGTTGTCAAGCTAAATGCTTTCTCAATGCTCCCATCTTACGAGGTGGCCTTTCGGTGACACTGTCGAGGACTGAGCCCAGCGGTTCTCCTCAGTTAGTAGCGGATAGGGAGCTTCCCATGACAAACCATTGAGTTCCTCTTGGGCCGCCCCTCAGTCTGCTCGTCGCCAAGGGTGTCGTCCCCTGCAAGAAACTCCGGCCCAGCAGGCTCTGCTGTATCCATTGCGGGGAGATGACGCCTCCCGTCTCTGCAGCTGTTTAACTGGTTGGTGAGAATCACCCTGAGACGGGCGACCCAGAGATGGGTGGGGCTGCTCTTCCACCCCTGGAGGAGGGCCAGGTGGTAAATCCTTTATTGGGTTTGTTTCTGTTCCGCCACTGACCCAAGAGGCAGCGGTACCCAAATTTTAAAGAGCAGTTCCTCCATTTCCAGGTCTGAAGAGGGTTTGGAGAGCAGTGGGAGGAGAAAAACCTCACCACTCTCATCCCCCTCTTCTGTCGCCAGTGGACAGCAGCGAGCAGCGGGCAGCCAAAGCCTCGACTGCTCCCTCTGTCCATCCGTGGAGCCAGGTAAGTGTTGCCTAGCACACTGTGACGCCGCTTCGGGCCGCCTCACAAAGAGAGCCCCCCGAGCCGCGTCCCTGTGTTCCACCTCGCTGCCCTGCTGCGGGTACACCGGTGGTCCCTTTGGTCCTGCTTGTACGGTCTCTGCGAGCCGGGTTAGCGCTCCCCAGTCCGTCTCGCTGGCTCCTTCGGACCATCAGGGTCGGCTTTGCGATTCAGTTCGCCCGGCTCCCCCCCCCCCCCAAGTTCAGGGACGTCCTCTTCACTACAGTGAAAGATGCCGATGCCCCTGTCCTGCGTGCGGAGATCGCAGTCCTACTGGCGAAGGACGCGATAGAGCCGGTCCCTCCAGCCGATTTGAGGTCGGGGTTCTACAGCCCCTACTTCATTGTACCCAGGAAAAGCGGCGGGTTACGACCGATCTTGGACCTGCGAGTTTTGAATCGGAGCCTCCACAAGCTACCATTCAAAATGCTCACGCAGAAACGCATTTTCGAGTGCATCCGTCCCCGAGATTGGTTTGCAGCGATTGACCTGAAGGACGCGTACTTCCATGTTTCAATTCTTCCGCGACACAGGCCATTCCTGAGATTCGCGTTCGAAGGTTGAGCATATCAGTACAGAGTCCTACCCTTCGGGCTGGCCCTGTCTCCCCGCGTCTTCACGAAAGTCGTGGAGGGAGCCCTTGTTCCCATGAGAGAACGGGGTGTTCGCATTCTCAACTATCTCGACGACTGGCTCATTCTAGCACAGTCCCGGGATCAGTTGTGCAAACACAGGGATTTGGTGCTCAGACACCTCAGCCAGTTGGGGCTTCAGGTCAACTGGGAAAAGAGCAAACTCGCCCCGGTGCAGAGGATCTCTTTTCTCGGTATGGAGTTGGATTCGGTCGAGCAGATAGCACGCCTCACAGAGGAACGTGCTCGGTCAGTGTTGAACTGCCTGAATACATTCAATGGCAGGACAGCGGTCCCACTGAAGTTCTTTCAGAGGCTCCTGGGGCATATGGCGGCTGCTGCGGCTGTAACACCGCTCGGTCTGCTTCATATGAGACCGCTTCAGCACTGGCTTCATGGCCGAGTCCCGAGATGGGCGTGGCAGCGCGGCACATTCCGGGTGCCAATCACTCAGGGAGTGCCGCCGAACCTTCAGTCCGTGGTCGGACCCCTTGTTTCTTCGGGCAGGAGTGCCCCTAGAACAGGTGTCCCGGCATGCTGTGGTGTTCACAGATGCTTCTGCCACCGGCTGGGGTGCCACGTAATACGGGCATGCAGTCTCAGGGGTTTGGACGGGACCCCATCTGCATTGGCACATCAATTGCCTCGAGTTGCTGGCAGTACGCCTTGCTCTGAGCCGCCTCAAAGGCCTGCTTCAGGGCAAGCATGTACTGGTCCGTATGGACAACACTGCGACCGTTGCGTACATCAACCGTCAAGGTGGTCTACGCTCCCGTCGCATGTCACAACTCGCCCGCCATCTCCTCCTGTGGAGTCGGAAGCATCTGAGGTCGCTTCGCGCCATTCATGTCTCCGGTGTGCTCAACCGTGTGGCCGACGAGCTATCACGAGCTGCGCTGCCAGGAGAGTGGCGACTCCACCCCCAGGTGGTTCAGCTGATCTGGAGGGAATTCGGAAAGGCTCAGGTAGACCTGTTTGCCTCACCAGAAACCTCCCACTGCCAGTTGTTTTACTCTCTGACCGAGGGGACACTCGGGACAGATGCACTGGCTCACAGCTGGCCCCGGGGCCTGCGCAAATATGCGTTTCCCCCAGTGAGCCTACTTGCACAGACCCTGTGCAAAGTCAGGGAGGACGAGGAGCAGGTCTTGTTAGTTGCGCCTTACTGGCCCAACCGGACCTGGTTCCCAGAACTCTCACTCCTCGCGACAGCCCCTCCCTGGCCCATCCCTCTGAGGAAAGACCTTCTTTCTCAGAGACGGGGCACTCTTTGGCACCCGCGTCCAGACCTCTGGAAACTCCATGTCTGGTCCCTTGGACGGGATGCGGAGGTTCTAGGTGACTTACCCCCTGAGGTACTTAACACCATCACTTCGGCACGTGCACGGTCTACGAGACGTGCTTACGCCTCCAAAGTGGAACCTGTCTGCCGAGTGGTGCTCTTCTCGCCGGGAAGACCCCCGAAGATGCTCGATCAGAGTCGTGCTTTCCTTCTTGCAGTAGGGTTGGAGCGTAGGCTGTCCCCCTCCACCCTCAAAAGTCCATACTGCTGCTATATCCGCTTACCACGACCACTAAGAAGGCAAATCTCTAGGTCAACACGACCTGGTCATCAGGATCCTTAGGGGGCGAGAGACGCTAAAATCCTTCTCGTCCCCTCTCCATACCCTCTTGGGACCTCACTCTGGTGCTGAGAGCACTTCAGATTGCTCCCTTTGAGCCTTTGCTGTCAGTAGACTTAAAGATTCTGTCTATGAAGACTTTGCTGCTGGTGGCATTGGCCTCCATCAAGAGGGTAGGGGACCTGCAGTCATTTTCGGTCGACGAATCGTGCCTGGAGTTCGGGCCGGGTGATAGCCACGTGGTACTAAGACCCCGGCCTGGCTTTGTGCCCAAGGTTCCTACCAGTCCCTTCAGGGACCAGGTGGTGAGCCTGCAAGCGCTGCCCTCGGAGGAGGCAGACCCAGCCCTGGCTTTACTCTGTCCAGTCCGCGCTTGCGACTGTACATAGACAGAACCTAAAGCCTCAGGACCTCAGACCAGCTCTTGTCTGTTATGGAGGCCAGCAGAAGGGAAAGGCTGTCTCCAAGCAGAGGATGGCCCACTGGATAGTGGATGCCATCGCCCTGGCTTACCAAGCTCAGGGTGTGCCCTGCCCGCTCAGGTTGCATGCTCACTCCACGAGAGGTGTCGCATCCTCCTGGGCGCTGGCTCGTGGCGCCTCGCTGACAGACATTTGTAGAGCTGCGGGCTGGGCGACACCTAACACGTTCGCTAGATACTATAGCCTTCGTGTCGAGCCGGTCTCCTCCCATGTTCTCGCCACAGGTCAGAGGCACGGAGAGGCCCCGGCTTAGTGTCGGCTTGCTGCGCTACATGCGCTTCTTTTCTCCAGAGAGTCCCTACAAGGCAGACCCTGTCGAGTCCTCCGATATCCCTTCGGCAGCCGACGTGGCGGAGCGTCTGGCGCCAGGCCTATACTCCGTTGTATCCTTGAGAACCGGGTTTAGGCTGGGTTCCATATGTGTGACCCTTCGGGGATCCCATATGGTTGGTTCCACGGTTGCTCCTAAACGAAGCCCGTGTCTTTCCCTCTGGGAGAACCTACCCTTCATCGGGTTGGAGTCACCCCAGCTCTTCCATATGTAGCACAGCCCTACAGGGTTAGTCCATATGTACTTCTCCACATAACTCCTTCGGGGAAGGATGTGGCTTCCGCAGCGTTCCTTTCCCAGCGAAGGGTACGCTTTCCCAGCGTTATCCAATAGTCTCACTGAATGGGTTTTGGGGAACAGCAGTGATCGACTCTCTCTGTGTTAGCCCTGTCCCACCATCCTCAGGCAAGGGGGTTCAGGTGGCTTGCAACAGAGCGCTGGAAGGGGGCAGCTCCTGTGGCGCTTTGGTAGGGATTCCTATTCGTCGGTCTGTCCGACGTACGTCGAACGTGACCGACTGAATGGGAACGTCTCGGTTACAAAGGTAACCCTCGTTCCCTGAAGGAGGGAACGGAGACGTACGTCCCGTCGCCACAGTCGCTGTACCCCGCTGATGCTGCCGCCTATCCGGTTCGGCTCCTCAGCGAAAACCTGAAGATGCAACGCACCTGCTGCTCATTATATACCCGCGCTGCGAGGCGAGCAGCTGATGCATATGATTGCATGCCAATGTGCATTGGCTCGTTTAGTTACACTCGAAGTAGATTGGCCTCTCTAGCGAGATTCCTATTCGTCGGTCTGTCCGACGTACGTCTCCGTTCCCTCCTTCAGGGAACGAGGGTTACCTTTGTAACCGAGACGTTACTGCTATCGTACAAATACACTTAGTTGTAGGTTCGAAATTCTACATTTGACATAATTGTGTTCACCAACAAAAAACAAATTTTCAACAAATATTTTGAGCAAAATGTATTTTACTCAGATTGAACTCCGTCTCTTCGGCGCGCGGCGGCGCTCGTTCATGGAAGTTTGTGCTTGCTGAAGGCTCGTCCACGCCTGACTGCAAAATGGAAATATTTTCTCGACTTTCTAACTTTTACAAATGGAGAATATGTCTGTGAAATGTAAATTATGCACTGAGGAAATTATTAAATGTCACTTCAGCTTAAAAAAAATTATTAATAGAGGTATGTTTGTTTCCACCAATTGCTGCACAAGTTAAGGTTACATATGATGACGAAAGCACGTTAGTGCGAGCCCTCCCGGAACCCATAGAGATTGCATTGCAGTGCCTGCGGTTCGAAAAAAAAGTTCTTTGAATTGAAGTCTACGGGAGCAGTCAGGGCAAATCTCTGCCAGACTGAAATGCCCAAAGAGAGGTGGTACTCGACGCTGATTGGACTATATCCAGAGGCAGAACAAACAGCCTAGCAGTGACAGCTAGCGTAACTCTGTGGTTGAATATAATTGAAAAATCCGTCCCTTTCTCACTTTGATGGTGCGTCGCCCTATTACCCTAATGAAGAAACCGCCCCTGACAGGTACATATATACACATGTTTTGGGATTGCCCTTGTCAACAAGTTTTGGAGACAGATTTCCAGATGCTTCCAGGACATTTTGGAGTTTGAGGTATGTTGTCAGAGACTTTTGCTTCTAAGTGATGATTTATTTTACACTCTCTCTTTTACTCAGAAAATCTTGTTTTTCTGTGGACTTACTGTATCTAAGAAAATGCTTGTTTGGCACTGGAAACCTCCACACTCTCTTGCGTGGACCCACTGGATGCAGTCTTTTTTGTGAAAATGGAGATCTCAGTGGCAGGGTTACATCTCAGCATGGCTAGATACAATTTAAAAAATTAAGGAGCGGTCGTAAGATCTATGTCTCATGTTCCTAATCTATATTTTTTATATTTTTTCTGTATTTGGATTTTGTTTTGCACTGCTCTTGGACTATTTTATGTATGTTCTGAATGTACTTTTGGGAGATGGTGTTTGGTTGCTTTGGGAATGTGGGAGGGCAATCTAGAAAAAAGTGTTCACAATGATGTTTATTTTTACTTTTTTATTTTTGTACAGTAACATTCTGTAAATCAACAATTTGGTCACAAAAAAAGGATTATTTAATTAATAGAAAGTTCAAAAGAATATATATATATATATATATATATATATATATATATATATATATATATATATATATATATATATATATATATATATATATATATATATATATATATATTATTTGCAGGCTCTGTTTGCATTGTTATTAGTTCAGGTGATATGTGCACAATTTGAGGTGAAATGTTCACTTTTTCATAAAAGCATGAAATTTGGTATTAAATTACTTTGTATCATATCTTCTGAATAAAACATGATAACACAGAAAAGGTGATGTCTACCCCTATGTTTCAAGGATTACAATGACACCATATAAAACATCATAAACTGTTCAGGTGAATAGTTAATGGTGAATTCAGTGATGTGTGAATTTGAAGCTGAATAAATAAGCTTTTCATTGATGTATGGTTTGTCAGGATAGCACAATATTTGGTCAAATACTATTTGAAAATCTGGAATCTGAGGGTGCAAAAAAATCAAAATACTGAGAAAATCGCCTTTAAAGTTGTTAAAATGAAGTCCTTAGCAATGATCTTTACTTAATATCCTAATGATTTTTGCCATAAAAAAAAAAAAAAAAATGATCATTTTGACCTATACAATTCATTGTTGGCTATTGCTACAAATATACCCGCGCGACTTATGACTGGTTTTGTGGTCCAGGGTCACATATCATATCTGTTGCATGCATGTTGTGTAGAGTTTCAAAAGCTTAATCCTTTTCTTCATTTACCCTGACAATACAGTGACTGTAAAGAGTAGAATATTCAATATGACCTTAGAAACATAGCTTAAAAAGAATATCAGACACAAAGATTTACTTCAAAAATCTATTTCAGAAACAAGTTTGTTTGATTGTTGTTATTGTTGAACCTATTCTTCAGTCTTCTTCACAGTCTCCTCCACATTGACACACAGCTGTTCACTTTAAGAAAGCTTTTTACATTTGCAGTGCTGACTGGCAGCATGTCTTGCAGCCACAGCTTAAGAGTTCAAGGATGGTCTGGCTTGGCTGTGGAAGAGTTGACCACAATGGCCTCCAAATGCATGGGTCCAACCAACCCCAGTCTGTTGCCACCGGTACATCCTTAGTTGGGGATTTGGCCTCTGTTGTCATGTCATCTGGATTTCAGGTATCCCCTGCTATCTTCTTGTCCCTGGTTGCAAATGCAGATACTGTGTCATAGCCAGTGAAGGCATAGAACACAGAAAGGGCTTTGGATTTGTAACTGCCAGTAGTCTCCATGCGGCAGATTCCACAAGAAAAGGATTTAAAAAGATCACCCTGTGCACTGTGGACACAGATGTTGTGGTCCTAGCCATTACACATGTCAGGGCTGGACATTGAGGAAATGTGGGTGGCATTTGGGACTGGCAAGAACTTCAGATACATACTTGCCCATAGACTGCTAAGTCTCTGGGTCCTGACAAATCCAATGCCCTTCCTGTGTTCTATGCCTTCACAGGCTGTGACACAGCAGCTACATTTGCAAGCAGGGGCAAGAAGACAGCAGGGGATACCTGGACTGCAGATGACATGACAACAGAGGCCTTCGATGCCCTGTCAAAGGCTCCAAAAAGCGTTCCAGAGGAGTTGTTGAACCACTTCACAATTCTCCTCTATGATCACACCAGAAGCCAACTCAACATCAATCAAGCTCGTCTTGCATTGTTCACAAAGGAAGGAAGAGGAATGGAACAAATAAAGAGTTGCATTCTCCCTGATAAGCGTGCACACACACATCACCCAGAACAAGAGCAAGAGCACGCCCATCAACGCACTTCGCTCGGGTTACGGAAGCCGAGCGAAAAGAGATTTTTCAACAATGGCTGTGTCCCAATTCAGGGGCTGCACCCTTTGAAGGGTGCATACATCATCAGTCTCATTTAAGAAAAATAAGCATTAGATTGCAACGTAAGAAAGAAATTACAGTATTTTACACCTCACAATGAATATCAGTAAATTTTATTATGGTTACTTTTCTTAAATAAGACATCCTTGATGACGTATGCAGCCTTCAAATGCGACGTCCGGAGGACACAGCCTCCGAAATGAGACGCAACTCCTGTAACCAAAAGAGTGTGTTTTTGGTTGTGAGGGAAAGATTACCTTTTTCAGCTTCCCAAAGAACCCAGCGTTAAGGGAACAGTGCAGTTTGTTTTTCCGGGGCAGCAACGGAGTTGTGCACGTATGTTTGTTTGTTCCCGGGATTTTTGTAAACAAGTCCCAGTTCAGTGCTGGATTTGCAGATCACGGGTGGTGAGTAAAGCTGCATCAGATGTCTGTGTTTCCTTGGCAATCGGTGCGCAAGTGCATAAAATGTTAACGACACAAACGTTTTTGTTCCCTTTTTATTTATAATGATGTCGCAGCTTGCAGACGATCTCTACGCAAAAGCTGCGCGCGCTCGGGACGCTTTAGCTCTGACCACAGCACTGCTCCAGGAGCTCGGCTTTTTTCGGAAATACTCTGTACAGGGTATCTATCTTTTATAAATATGATAAAACTAAAATCTTTTCGGAGATATGTAGGATGCAATATTACTCTATATGTACTCAAGATTAACATGAGATTGGCAGAAACTGTGTGTGATACCCCCCCTTTAAGACATTTTAAACAATTTTCAGCTAACTTTTTTTTTAGCTCACTTTCAGACACCAGTGTTTGAAATAATTTGCTTGTGATCAGATAGGGATTCTGATCACCGTTTGAGGCAGAAATATACTTATATGTGATGTGAAAGTCTACTTATGCTAATCATTGCGATAATAAATAGACACGCTAATGGAAAATACCAGAAACTGCTTGAGGAATGTAGACAACTCATATACGATTAATCGTGTATTTATTTGATTTAATGTTTTATCAGTCTCATACACACTACTATGGCTCTACAGTTATGACAAAAATAACTGTTGATTATTCCCATGAAACTGTAATTGTAATCATTAATTACGATTATCACAGTTTACACTGAATTATGTTTTGAATAGCTTTTTACAATTGTTTGAAGCAACTGCATGTCATATTTTTATATGAAAAATATTCCTGAAAAATGTTTACTTTTCAAAAGCATTAAGCTTGTGTTGATGATTTTGGTTTCCATGGACTGTTGTCACAGTTTTGTTATTAACAAATTACAGAATGTATATGAATACAGATTTTCAAATTGAATATTTCATTCATTGAGATACAATGTGTGATTTGAGTGTACCCTTTTTTTTGAGCAGTGTAGATTTTTTGTGTCTGATATTCTTTTTAAGCTATGTTTCTAAGGTCATATTGAATATTCTACTCTTTACAGTCACTGTATTGTCAGGGTAAATGAAGAAAAGGATTAAGCTTTTGAAACTCTACACAACATGCATGCAACAGATATGATATGTAACCCTGGACCACAAAACCAGTCATAAGTCGCACGGGTATATTTGTAGCAATAGCCAACAATGCACTGTATGGGTCAAAATGATCAATTTTTCTTTTCCGGCAAAAATCATTAGGATATTAAGTAAAGATCTGTTTCATGAAGATATTTTGTAAATTTCCTACTGTAAATATGTCAAACATTTATTTTTGTGAGTGGATATGTGTTGCTAAGGACTTAATTTTAACAACTTTAAAGGTGATTTTCTTATTATTTTGATTTTTTTGTGCATCCTCAGATTTCAGATATTCAATTAGTTGTATCTCGGTCAAATATTATGCTTTCCTAAAAAAACATACATCAGTGGAAAGCTTATTTATTCAGCTTTCAATTTAAAAAAATTGACCCTTATGACTGGTTTTGTGGTCCAGGGTCACATATTACAAAGTCTAGCCTAGATTCTCAGATACTGTAATTTCCTTCTCACATCACTGAATTCACCATTAACTTTTCATCTGAACAGTTTACGATGTTTTATATGGTGTCACTGTACCATCCTTGACCATCAAAACATAGGGGTAGACATCATCTTTTCCGTGTTATCATGTATTATTCAGAAGATATGATTAAAAAAAAGGGTTATGGCAGAAAGTAAAATGGTTGCCATGGCGACCACGAGGCGTTTTTGTGATGGCTCCATTTCTGAAAATGTCCAAGTTTCCAAACTGTACAAGTGTACCAAATTTCATGCTTTTATGAAAAAGTTAACTTTTATATCACCTGGACTATATTCTATTAATCTGCTTTTTTAAATCACATAATAGTAATTGAAAATAATGAAACAAACAACGACAAGGATTTAAAGTCTCAGTACAGCCTGGTTTAACTGAGTTTTATTTTTTGTGTGGCACAGCTAGTGAATTTGAATGAAATATTTGAATACTTTTTTCCACTGCTAATTAATAGTCAATATGTATGTAAAATGAGGTGATAAGGCACTAAACAAAGCACACTTTGTTATAGATCACAAAGAGATTCAAAAACTGCCATGCTGCCCAAAGCATACACTATTATCACTTTTAGAAATATTACAGTTCTTTGCCAAAAGGAACAACAAGCAGAGTCCTGCTCAAACGAACATGAACAGACTGCAATTTTAATATTGCCAAAAGCATGCTCTGTTGAATCAGCAATAACCTGCTCAGAGACACTAACTCACACACACACACACACACACACACACACACACACACACACACACACACACACACACACACACACACACACACACACACACACACACACACACACACACACACACACACACACACACACACACACACACACACACACACACACTGCTTCAGTTATCAATTATTAAACCCTCATAGATGGTTATGTATAACCATAACACTCACTTTTGATCCACTGTATCTATTGAGGCCTTTATTTAGTAATAAATTAAAGAAAATCATTTTTCTACAGTACGTTAGAATTATGTGCACTCTACACTGCCTCAGGTCTTTCTGCTTAAACCATCTGACAGACATAAAATCGTGCTGAAAACCTCTTCTAGGATGAGAAGGTCAGAGATCTGTAGCGGCTTGCAGAGAAAAAATATCTACAGAGATCAGAAAACTCACCACCCTGCCCTCACCCGCTCTGACTGTTTCCTAGAAAATGGTTTCGCTTCTCATTTGCATCAGTTTTGATGAGATGAATGTTAGAACAAAACATCCATAAAAGAGCGAAAGAGAGAGAGGATGATTGAAAAAGAGCTTGCATCTGTAGAGGTTATGCTAAATGAAGGTTAAATTGGTTTCGCTTGTCACAGCGCATAAACAGATGAGGATCCACTGCAGGGCACTTAGAAAATCCCAAACCACACACACGCACACAACTGATTGAATTTCATTGTTTTAATATCTAATCAACTCTACACAGATATTTCTATAAAGATGCTGCATATTCATCATCCTAATCATCATTACACAGAGCAAATGTGTGTATACAAACACCCAGCATGCCCATCTGTGAACGAGCCCTTATGAAAGCCCAGCTGCGTAGCGAGGCGGAGATGGGGGCATTTCTTCCGAAAAGCTTTCAAAACATCCAAATCCAGACACATCCATTAACGACAGAATCCCGTAACTCGTCATGTGATCTGGCTTTGACGGCACATTATTTTAGGCATCATCTTCGATGAGAAACATCATTAATCTTGCACCTCTCACAATATTGTCCATCAAAACATCTCCGGAGTCATCAGACATTTTGTCGGGCTTAAGCATTCCGGGCTTTGTCTCAAGGTCGGTGTGTGTGAGGGTGCATAATCACTGTTCCTAAGTGCCCTAGAGAGGGATGTCAGCTCTAAACACTCAAACGGATACTGACAGTGTGTTTACCCGCAAAAACATTCCTTAATGCTCTCGCAGAGAAACAAGCGCATTCTCCAAAACCCTCCTACTGACAGTCAAGCCCCTAATCTCATGTCTTCCGCTGTATTCCTTTACAAGGTGAAACTTGTTTTGACACAAACACACACACAGAGCGCAAAACAAATCAGCTCTTCGCATTTATCAAATAAGGCCAGTAACTGCTGTTTGTAGACTGATTAAAATAATCAGCACCTGCTTTAAAGTATCAGCATTATGAATGTGAAGGATTTCATTTAGTTTGACTGGGTCTTTATGGACTCTGTCATGGATGATATGAACAGAATGCAACAGAATTTGGCTAAAGAATTGTTATGCGTCATGACACCCTCTACAACAAGTGCAGTGGTGGTGCATTGAACTGTAAAGGTGCCTGTGTGGTATCTCAAAGCCTTCATTCCCAGCATATATTTCATACCCTTGATAATCGGCTTGGCTCTGTCTCACTATGGAGCTGTATACTAGAGGCATGCCAATCTGAATTTTGATCTGGATTAGGCATCATGTCAGCCTCATTCCTGAAAGTGAACTGTGCTCTAGAAAGAGGCAGCACTGACTTGTCAAGGTCTGATCTGGCTGATTCTTGAGTATATCATAATACATGGGTTACAGTTTCTCAACTATATTGCTTAAATCATAGTGGATTAGTTGATGCCTGCCTGTGTTCATTCAGGGTTTGTTTGTTTTTTACATAAAAATTGAGGGATGTTTGTTTTCCTCACTGTACATTCAATCTGGCTCAAAACACAATCATGCATTATACATTGATTATGCTGGGAAGAATGATTTGGGTTTTGCACACAGACACATTACAATGACGCGCAGAACTGTCGTTATGAAAACCAGCAGCATGGATGATGTGGTTTTGGCAGTATCCGATGTGTTGACATTCAGATCAACAGCAAACAAGAAGTTATCACTGATGAACTCATTTAAAGGATTAGTTCACTTTAAAATGAAAATTACCCCAAGATTTACTCACCCTAAAGCCATCCTAGGTACATATGGCTTTCTTCTTTCTGATGAATACAATCAGAGTTATATTAAAGGATTAGTCCACTTTCAAATAAAATTTTCCTGATAATTTACTCACCCCCATGTCATCCAAGATGTCCATGTCCTTCTTTCTTCAGTCGAAAAGAAATTAAGGTTTTTGATGAAAACATTCCAGGATTATTCTCCTTATAGTGGACTTCAATGGAGCCCAAACGGTTGAAGGTCAAAATGACAGTTTCAGTGCAGCTTCAAAGGGCTTTAAATGATACCAGACAAGGAATAAGGGTCTTATCTAGCGAAACGATCAGTCATTTTCGAAAAAAAAAAAAAAATACAACTGTATATGCTTTATAAACACCAATGATCGCCTTGCACTAGTTTCGGCTTTCCGTATTCTTCAAAAAGCTTACGCTGTATGTCCTACGCCTTCCCCTATTCTACTTATGGAAAAAAATGGAACTGGTGCCACATTCGTTCCGTAGGTAGAATAGGGAAGGCGTAGGACATACAGCAAAAGCTTATGGAAATAAGCTTATACGGAAAGCTTATACGGAAAGCGGAAGCACATGCAAGGCAATCACATTTGTGTTTATAAAGCATATACATTTACATTTTTTTTTTTCGAAAATGGCCAATCGTTTCGCTAGATGAGACCCTTATTCATCGTCTGGTATCGTTTAAAGCCCTTTGAAGCTGCACTGAAACTGTAATTTTGACCTTCAACCATCTGGAGGCCATTGAAGTCCACTATAAGGAGTAAAATCCTGGAATGTTTTCATCAAAAACCTTAATTTCTTTTCAACTGAAGAAAGAAAGACATAAACATCTTGGATGACATGGGGGTGATTATCAGGAAAATTATTTTTGAAAGTGGACTAATCCTTTAGTAAATATACTGACGCGTCCAAGCTTTATAATGTCAGTGAATGGGGCCAACGAGTTTGAAGCTAAAGAAAGTGCATCCATCCATCATAAACGTACTCCACACGGCTCTCAGGGGTTAATAAAGGCCTTCTAAAGCGAAGCGATGCGTTTGTGTAAAAAAAATATTCATATTTAACAAGTTATGAAGTAAAATATCTAGCTTCTGCCAGACCTTCCAAAAAGGTTTTTCATAATTTGAATATGGAAGGTGGTCAGGCTTGTTGCCTTGGTACCCTATCAGGAAATGACTTTGCAGGCAGCGTTTGCACAAGAAGGTACCTCTCAAAACTGATTCCGAACAGGCTTCTAAGGCAGCATAACGGTCTAATAATATACAACAAAATAGACATATTTTGATAACTAAGCAAATATTTAATTACCACAATATAAATTTCTTGCTAGAAATTGAACTAAAAGTTGCAAAATGAATAAAACAAACAAAACAAAAAACATAGGCCATTTTATTTTTAGCTCAAACCAAAACTAAAAGAAAAATAAAGCTAAATAGAAAATAAAATAAAACATGAAAATATGAAAATAAAATCTTCATTAAAATTATTAATAAACAATATATTAGTATATAAATAATACTAAAATAACACTGAGTGGGGCTACTACATAGATGACAGTCTGTCTGGAAAGCTCAAGCAGAGTGATTCAAAGAGTGAAACCTCCCAGTGCTGTTGGCTTGTTTATCAGCATGCTTGGAACATTGATCAGCCAATCAAACTCAAGACTATACTGTTGAATAGTTATTAGATAGATGCAACAGGGGTTTGTGGCACTATAAAGACAAAGGAGGATATGATTATGTTTCTATGTAGTGTCGTGATCACACAGTGTATAGTGCGTTTAGGCTGGAAGCACTTCATCACTGCTACATGTGTGCTGAGTTAATGTATAAAACTCCTCCGAGAGCTGCTCAGATATTTCTTTTTAGAGGTTTTCCCATGAAAGCCATTTTGATAACAACTGTGAGTGCAAAGTTACATCAGAGCAGCACCTCTAAAATCCTCTGAGCTCCATACACATGTCTTTCTCTCTCACTCTGCATGAATATCAGATATGTCCTTTTAGCATTCGAGACAGTGACCCTGCATGGAACAGGCCCAAGCACAGACATACAACACGCTCAGGCAATGTTTTCCGCTTTTAGCAAAGCTGGACGGAGACTTAATTCTCAGTGTGAATATTTTATGGCTCTCTGTGCTGCTAATGCCAGCCAAGAGGAGATATGCTTCTAAACCATGCATACAACACGCCCTCTTCTCTACTTCTCGCTGTGTTTATCTCCAGGAAATCAGCATATGGTATTATCATTTTCTTTTCTGACTGATATTTGCTAATTAATGAGAGAAACAGAAAGAATTAAATTACTGAGAGAGAGAGAGAGAGAGAGAGAGAGAGAGAGAGAGAGAGAGAAAGAGAGAGCGAGAGAGATCTCATACTCTTTTTGTTTGCCACAGGAATGTGTATAAATGTTTTGATATCAGCATTTCAGTGATTCCATCACAGGCCAGACCTTCCAATGACTTCTATTGTTTGTCTACCATAACACAAACCCCTCACAAAACCCTTTTTCTTTTCTTTTCTTTTCTTTTTCTTCTTCTTCTTTTTTTTATACATTTTTAGTATGTTTATTAATCTGTTTTCCTTGTTGGCTGGTCCACACAATGTAGGCGAACCTGACTCCCACACACATATGCTATCTGAGCTATGTACAATAAATGAGGACGTTCCCTAAATTTCAACTGTTAAAATGAAAATAAATTACCATTTAAAATTGCAGCAGACTCAAACCCTAAGCCTAACCCTAAAAAAAAAACTTTTAGAATTTTTTTAATTTACCTTTTGATATCAGAGATATGAAAGCTCTAGCGTAAGTTCTGCCGGGGAAGACTCTAATGTTATGTCATCCATTAGATCAGATCTAACCAATAATTATGAAACACTTGGGTATAAAGCATCGGTACTTACACTTATCTGAGTTTGCAGATGCTGACGCCAATCTCCACCTCCATCCTCCCCACCACCACCAGGATGGTCCCTGTCCATACCCCCGTGGGGGTCGTCTACGCCCCTGCCTTAATTCCGGGCAGGATATGCTGAGCCTACAACCCTTTGGATGTGTGCTACGGATGGGGCCTACGCCAAAGAACTTTATCTTATTCTCTAGCTTACTGGTTGTTAATAAACTTCATTGTTATGTTATCTTCCCTCCCGAGTCTTTCTGGTAGAAATACACTTACAATGCAAACACTTAAAGACTACCACTATATTCCCTTTCTTTTATTTTTTTGAGGATATCCCTAAGATCTCTATTCTCATTCTGTTTTTCCTGTTTTTTATTTATTCTGTTAACATATTTATAAATTAATATGAATAATTATGTGAAAAAATAAAACGAATGAAATAATTAAGAGGCATTTCAATATTTTAACTGCCACAGGGTTAAAAAAGGCAATTGTTTTATTTATGTATTAATTATGACTTTTCATATTTGCAACTTTTTATTAACTTAAAATAATTTTCATGAATTATTATTTTGCAAATATATCACAATTGTGACTATTTCTCATAAATGCAACATTATAATGTATCTAATAATAGTGACTTTATATCTCATAATTACATTTTTATATCTCATAATGTTTAATATAATGTGTATAATGTGTTAATTTAATATAATTATTTATTTAGCTTACTGCTGGGAATATATTTCATCTATTCTGTCCCAAATTTTACAACACAAACACACACACGTTTGTTTTTGTGAATTGTGGGGACTTTCCATAAGCCGCAATGCATTTTATACTGTACAAACCGTACTTTCTATCCCCCTACCCTACCCCTAACCCTAAACCTAACCATCACAGGAAACTGTGCACACTATTTTCTCACAAAAACATAATTTAGTATTTTTATTAATTAATTTACATTGTGGGGACCGGTGGCTGGTCCCCACGATGTAGGCGAACTCATGTATAAATTACATTGTGGGGATGTCCCCACAATGTAATATAAACAAACTCTCACACACACACACACACACACACACACACACACACACACACACACACACACACACACACACACACACACACACACACACACACACACACACACACACGCACACACACACATGTTTGTTTTTGTGAATTGTGGGGACTTTCCATAGACTTCAATGCATTTTACACTGAACAAACTGTACATTCTATCCCCCTACCCTGCCCCTACCCCTAAACCTAACCCTCACAGGAAACTGTGCAAACTTTTACTTTTTCACAAAAACTCATTCTATATGATTTATAAACCCATTTACATTGTGGGGACCGCTGGCTGGTCCCCACGATGTAGGTGAACTCAGGTTTATATTACATCATGGGGACATTTGGTCCCCACAATGTAATATAAACAAAAGCACACACACACACACACACACACACACACACACACACACAACCAAAGACATACTGTAGAGAGATATACATTTACAAACACACAAAGACTCCCACTATGCTCCATTTCTTGCTGGTGTTTGCAAAATCCTGGAAACCGGGAGCACCATTAGCACCGCAGAGAATCCGAGAGAAATATGAATATTTGTCATTTGAGAAAGGAGGAAAGCAGATGGCTGATTGACTTAAGAGTGTCAGCAAGAACAGGTTAAGCATGAGCACACATGTACAGAGGTACGTGTGTTAGAGCTACAGGAAGTTATAATGGTCGCCATAGTGGGTAACTATGAAAACACTGTAATCAGCTAATCAAAGCCCTTGAACACACACATACACACACACACACACACACACACACACACACAAACCCTCTACTGTAGGCCTAAAAGCACATTCAGCCTAATCAAGGTCTTTATGTAACCCAGATATGCCTCTGTTTCAGGCACCCAATATCCATCACACAAACACACATGCCGTGTGGCTACTGTAGAGTCAGGCTCTGTTCTCTCTCTGTGTATCTCAATGATTCTGAGCATATAATGAAGATAAATGAGTATTGCCAGACCACCGCGCTCCCTCGTTCACTGTCGCTCCTGTTCTGCTCTGGGAGAGAAGGAACGGGGCCCAGAACTGTGGTTATGGCTGGCATTTGCCAAAAATCATCTCTCGGACTCAGAGGGAAAGATTAATTTATTCTAAATAAGTGCACATTGATTTTTATAGCCGTGTTCTGTGTGAGGGAATAAAGTCTGTGAGTCATTATAGGAACTCAGATGAAAGTATGTCACACACACACAAACTGGTGCACTGATGAAGGCAAATAAAAACAGGCTCACATAACATTCATCACCACATAAACACATCTGCCTCTACATTCCCCCTGCGTGAGCAGCGCACCTTTGTGTACCTTTAATGTCTCTCAGCTCATCTCTCTTTCTTTCTCTCTCTCTCGCCGTTCCATTCACCTACAGTAAAATTATAAGCAATGATAAATGTACTTTAATTCACAGACGCTTTGATATTGCTTTTCACTGGCCAGAGGCTGACAAACACACCGCAGCACAGCAGTATTACAACTATGCGGCTGATAATATCTCTCAAGATGAGATGAATGATTAATACTCCAAATAAACGAACAAGCAGTAGGCAGAGCATTTTTTTCACACCCGCTGGCAACTGCTCAGCACATCTTCAGTACTTCACTCTGGCCCTTGAACACAATACAAATAATGCAATTACGTTTGATGCGTTTATGCTTTCGGTCTGTCTAATCTAATACAGCGACTGTTCATGTTGAACCGCTCAGGGCCTGGCAAATACAATTCAAATGTCTTGCCAATGGGTTTGTTTTTTACCTCAATTAATTATGAACGGCTAGATTCTCATGTTCCATGTTCAGAGAATGTGTGATCTTGTTTTAAATTTTAAATTCAGTGCTTGAGAGAAGGAATTAAGGAGCGTTTACAGAGAATTTAATGTGTTTTTCAAATCATGTCATTAAATGACTCAGTGTGAATTACAAGCAAATATGCAAAAATATTCAACTATGAAGTCATCACATTTTTTAAATTCATGTGTCACGCACGCAGAACACTAGAGGAAGATGAAACAGGCCTCATAAAAGGCCGTTCCCCTCTGAAAAAGTGAACCAAACAGAACTCTTTTATGTGTTTTCATCTCATTGGTAGCCAAGGAGAGGTGAGATATGAATATTAATTCACATCAAAGTGAAAAACCTCTTCTTTTTATCCGGTAAATGCAACATTAACAGATGAATTATGGATCAACTCAAATTTACCCAGAGTTCCTCATGTTCCAGCTCTCTGTGTAAAAGGCTTACAGTTGTCCAACAGATTTCTTCAGTAATCTCATCCAGAGCTGACGTATGCTCCTGACCCGTTTCCTCTTTAACTGACTACTGACCCACTTTTACACACACACGCACACACACACACACACGGGTCACTTGGAATTAACACAACTTAGATCATTTCAGATTTACTCAGCATCTCCTTGCAGCAAAAACACAAACGTTGCCTCCTGCACTCTTGTGTTCCATTTTTGGAAGATGGCTTAAAAACATTTGGTCAACACACACACACCGCACGCACACACACTGTGTCTCTCTCCCTGGGGCACTAGAATACCAGGTTGCCCTGGTTACTGATTCTATGGGATGCCAGCCTGATCTGATGGAACAGAATTAAAGTGGCTTTTGTCTGAACCAACAGCAGAGGCCAACACACACATATACACAGAACACAAAAACACACATATACATAAAACACAAGCACTCAAACACACTTGAAATATAATTATAAAGGCCACATGTCATGCACATTACATTTGACCGTTTCTTTTTTTTTTTCTGGTCTTTCTCTCTGAAGAAATGACTCACGCATGAGGTTAGAGAGAGATTGTGTGCGGACCGAAATAGAAAAGTGAATCAAATTGGCCTGTGTGAGTCAGTATTATGTCTTGTCCCTTCACATTGGATATTCTCACACTCATAATCAGAAGAAGCTTTTATAATTGCTTTGGTTTTTAAACCCATAGACTCTCTTTTTCCAAAACAGCTGACGTATCTGCCTGCAAAGAAACTTAAAACCTCCACAATTCGGATCCTGACAGAAGCATTTGATCTGCAAGCGCAGTTATTGTATATTCATACCGCTAATAGTGCAGTGTGCAGCTGCTGGCTAGCTGATGACAACCTCTCCAGTTAAACCTCCAGAGTTCTATCTAGTTAAGCATAGGCATTAATATCCTGTTTCATATGGCGTAATGGGATGTCTGCATTATGGGATTCAAGGAACTCTACTCCTCACAGTGCTTTTCATCATCCACACACCATGTCTAAAAATGATGCATTTCTCTTCCTCTCGAGATGAGGATTTTTTAGCATCAAAAGAAAGCAGGTTCATTTAAAAAAAAAAAAAAATCCATTTGCAATATAACATGTTTTACTTCAGGTCATGTATGGTAGCCCGTTTCAGCCTCAGCGTAAAAATGAAAACAGGTAACTGTGAGATAAAGTTGCAGATAAAGTCATTTTAAGAGATATTTTTGCAATTATAAATAACAAAAACTAAGGACTAAATAAAGCTTAAAAATAAATAAGAAATAACTTCACATTAGTTATATATATATAAAAAAATTATAATATAAATCAATTATATATATATATATATATATATAATATCCCCCAAACTGTGACTTTTTATATATAACTAGAAATGGAGAAAAGGAATAAAGAAAATGGCAAGAGAAAGCATCGATTTTTTTCTGACTGCAGGAAATCTGTCTGAACAAACAGGTGGAAGTACTAAATTACCAGAGAACCTCAGACACCAGACAATAGGGCCATCTTGGGTAAACGAAGAGCCAGCCAATGCCGTGGTAATGTCTGAGCATGTGCGAGTGGAGGAGTGTGAATGCTGGTGTGTGTGATATTCAAGCCTCGCAAACAAATTCTCTTTTATCTTTTTATGTTTCAGCCTCATCAGTGATCAATCTGTGTGGAGTGAGAGAGGGTTTTAATGATATCTTCCAGATGAGGAATGGTGTGATTGTGTAAAATGCATCTGTGTGCTTCTGTTTGATTGTGTGTGTGTAATGGAGAGAGAGAAATGTGATTATGATGATGCTGGATGAGGATCAGGCTTAATATGGCTGCATCAACAAGAGACAATAAAGAGCTACAGAGGTTGGAGAGGCAGGGACAGGGGGAGTATCTGAATAAATGAAAAAAATATTACTGTAATAACACTGCTTTGCTTACTCATTCCCTAATAATCGTTTCTATCTGGCTGTACATACTGCTGCTAAACATGACCTGAGTATGTCTGGCGGAGAGATGGATAGATATTCTACTGTATGTAAGCGTTGACAGGTTTTTAAATGTTATTTGAGTTTAACAAGTTCAATGTTAGTTAGCAAGTTGAAATGTAATTATTTAGCATGACTAAAACTTTGCTTTAAATAAAATAGTATATGTACATAAAAGATTCGCATTCCCATAAGGAAGATACAGGAAAAAAAATAACAGTAATTGTAAAATAATAGATTGCAAAAAGTCTAAGAAAATATGATAAGATAATAAATAGAAAAATAAAAAGAATAAAATGCAAAACTAAGTTAGGAGAGATGATAATTAACTTGCCTGTGGAAATGCCCTAGTAAACAACTGTTCTTTGAGATGCTTTTTAAAAGTTTCAACTGCTCGTAGGTCTCTCATATGTCTACAACTTGGAATCATAGTAAATGAAGTCTCTATTTTCACTTGTGGTTTAAGAAGCTAGATGATCTGAGTGATCTACAGGATCTACAAGAGTTTTTAGTAATCATATTGCCGTGGCATGCAGGCACAACACCATGAGGACTTTTAAAACATGAATGAAGATTAGGGTTATGGTTGGATTCAGAGCAGTGTTTGGGTTATGTGCAGAGATAATTTTGATTTTAGGATAAAACCCAAAATTAGATTTTTTGAAGAACATCTTGCGCACTCTTTTCAGTATAAAGTAAGAGAATGCATGACAAAGAGCACCATAAAATTATTATAAATGTGATCCATATGTGCTATATTCCAAATCTTCTGAAGTCATACTGCACAGTCTTTTTGTGTCATAACAGATGTTTGATTCATGAACAAATTGTTTTTTGGGTCAACTCAATGAGTCAGTTGATTCAGTTCACAAAACTGGTCTAAATGATTCAGTCACCAGTCAAACTGATTCAGTTCTCAACTTGAACTCACTGAATAAATGATTCAGGTTCAGTAGGGGAGGATTACCATTAGATAATAACTTAAATTTCAGTTTCTCACACAACGCTACTCTATAACTTAAGAATACTTGTAACTTAACATGTGAGTTGTATGGACTTGGAACAACATGAGGGGATGCATAAATGTTGATAGAAGTTTCATTCATGAATGAACTATTCCTTTAGTTTAGGGTTAGGATGAAATGTACTAGACTCCAATGGTCCAAACACAGAGTGCAAAATCCAATGCGAGTGTTGCATCAAGGAACTTGATGCATTACACACTTATATTTTAAGAGTCTAATGTATTCAGTAGCAGAATGACTCTTGTAACTCTACATCATTTTTCAAAGGTATGTATAATTCACACACATGCATGTGTATGAGTTCCTGTCAGCAAACTTTCTCAGGTGTGAAATGACTTTCTCAACATCAAATGAGAGGAAAATATGGAGAGAAACACCTTTCACTCAGTGGATAAGCACCAGTGCACCTCATTACGAACGTGTGTGAGTGAGTCTGAGTGTGTGCTCTCAGTAGTTTGTGCAAAAATAAGAATATAGCTGATTCAAAATGATTTAACTAAAACAAAGATATGAACTAAAAACAGAGAGAAAAAGAGCAGAAAGTAGATAAGAAAACTGTGAAAGATATAGATGGAAAGATGGAGAGGTGAGAAATAGAGGTAGATTGAAAGAAAAAGAGAAGAGAGAGAGAGGGAGGCAGACAGTGGAACGAAAGAAAGAGAGACGCCTTGTCATTTGTCTCACGGCTGACAATTTTTCACCATGAAGGGAAAGGACCAATTAGGTCAATTAAATGTTCCTGTGTAGTGTTCACCGTGAAATATTTAGCTAACCATTTAGCTGTGTGTGTGTGTGTTGATCTGCAGGTCAGAGTCAGGTAATGGCTAAGTGAATGTAATAGGGCTTTTAATCAGCCCTTCCTGACAACAAGATAGACTCAAATCACAAGTAAAACACTTATTATTTGAGCTATTATCACCACAACACACACAAATGCAGACAGCCTTGCCCTTGGCGATGAGTGTTTGATTTTAGAGATTTTTTCAGAGAGGGTTCGCAGAGCATTCACATCACTGGTCACAGGGGCATTGGGATATTCTTGAAACTCAATACAACATAAACCACCAAAGTTGCTTCAATTCATTTGTGAATTCATGAGTTCACATTTTAGTCTCACATTTTTTTGTCTCACATTGTAATATTGATATGTTTTAACAGTGCATATACAATAGTGTAGTTTCATATGCAGAATTGTTCTTTTTTTCTAACAGCCTTTTTTGCAGTGCCGAATGCTAAAAGTTCAGTCTCAGAATATCTACTGTTAAGAGGCACAGAACTGCTCCCCATGCAGGGGATGAAAAAAGTTAACGGTCTTCATCAACTGATTATGTGCTACCCTGTGTAACAGGAGAGAAGACATCCAGATATGATGCTCTTCTTTCTCTCTCTCTCACTCAAAGATGTTTCTGTCTTTTTCCTTTGCCAAGGATGTGTGCCTAGAATTATCTGCTTCTCTCTTCCTCCTTGAATATAAATGAAGGAGTTTCCCCCCTCCATACACTCTTCTTCTGATTTGGCATTTGCCTGCTCACCCCATCTATGAGGTCTCACCTCATAAAATAGACACTGCTTGAAAGAGAGACAGAGAGTATCTAAGGAATGTTCTTTTTCTTGCAGGCAGAATACAACATGAAATTCACAGTTTGGTCGCACAGTTCGCCTTGCCATTCAGTCACACATGTGCAAACAGTCTTTGTCTTGTTCTGTCTTGTTTTCTCTATACACTGCCGTTCCCACACAGACACTATGAAGAAAAATAACAATAATAAAAAAAACCTGTGGAGAAGTTTATGTGCATTCTTTTTAGATATTTTTAGAATGGATATTTGGAGATTTGAAATTCCTCCATTGCAAGAAGATTTCAGAGGATATTCCAAAAACATCCAGCACTCTACAGGTGACAGCTAAGTATGTTTTATTTTGAGCTGTAAATCAGATAAATCAGTTCCAAGATAAAGCAGAAAGTGCACAAAAACAGACACTCCTCTTTATCTGCTCCTTCAGCCCTTGAGGGGTTCATCTAAAAACTTTATCTCAGTGAATGAGCTGATGTAGATGATTATCTAAGCTGCCCAACAAAGTGAGTGAGGTATTCCAACTTTTTATCTTTGACCTCTAATCTTTGATCAAGAACAAGAACAGACACATAAGACACATATCTGCAAAAGCATTCATTGTTTATCTGAGGCTTACTAATGAATTAACCCTCTTTTTCCAGGCCCATCAGTAGGGCTCAAGTACACTTTCATCAAATCAAACCAAAAATGTGTTCCTTTAAACTCGTTTTATACTGAATATCATTTAGCATCATCATTATTAGTCATTAAACTTATAACGATGAGACACTCCACTTTTAAACTAAAATAATTATTACTGTCAGTAAAAAATAGACTTGTTAAGTGGCTTTTCTCTTTAATGAGACACCTGAGTTTGTTTGTCTTCACAAGTTTTCACTGCTCATTTAGAAACTGTCTCAGAGAAAAGTTTATTTATAAATAAGACCCAGATGAATGTTTATCAAAGATATTTGCAGTATTTCTTTGGTGGAATGTAATTATTATCGAAGCTCAACAAGTATGAAATATGAAATTTAGATGTCCACTGGAGAGCTGCTTTAGCAGGTCAGTGCCAAAAACACCTGTTACATACAGGATATAAGATAAAGCCAATAATAAGTGAGTTATGTTATTGTATTTTTTCCATTATTGCTTATCTTTATCTCATAAGTGCATTTATAAGTGATGTGAGACAGCTACAGAATATAAATGAAATTTATAAAAGTATGATTGAGATCTATATATGCACATTTGTTTTACTATGAGTAGTAAAATCTTTCCAAATGCCCCTGGTGGTACACATATCCCTGGCTGAGAATCACTGACTTAAGGTTTAGTATTTGAGGAACAGATGTCAGTGCTGTTCGCAGGTGGAGAGGAGGAGTGAAGAAAGACAGAGTGAAAGAGAGGGGGGAGTGCTGGACAAATAGACACTAAACAGTGACATTTTAGACATGCAGTTTACTGAGTGATTTATTAGCGTAATAAAGAAATTACCCCAATTATACACACAAACACCGACACCGACACACACACACAGCACTGAGGGGCTGCCATATTGAAACACTCATGCTGAGAAATGGCCAGGGTTGGGGTAAAGAATTACACCATTACACACATTCACACACACAATTATCATCTATATGAGCTGGACTAAAATGCCTGAAAATCCTCCAATGAAAGCCCTGGAATCATAATACATGCTCTTTTGTGATTCAATCTGGATTAGTTTATCTGACACAACAAAAGTCTCTTCAGGAGTAATCATGAACAAAGATTGTATCAGTCTCTCTCTCTCTCTCTCTCTCGCTCTCTCTTTCTGTGTGTGTGTGAGTGAGTGTGTTCTCGCTATCTATGTGCCCACATGGCCAGACGTATTCTGTGCCGCCATTAAAACACCAGAGAAAAGGTCAAGCAAGAGGGACAGACGGCTGGAAAGAATTGAGGAGGATGTAGACAATAAAGAGCATTAAGAGGGAACAAAATAAAGATGGACAGCATGAGAAAATGCAGAGTTAGAGGATAAAAGGAGGGGAGAGACAGGGAGATGAAAGTATGGTGTGATGACGTTCATCATGTTGATCCATTGAACCTGATTGATCTTTTTGTCCAGACACTCAGCCTGAATAATGGAGTCTAATGCGCGCGTGTGTGTGTGTGTAGCACTAATAAGTGGATTTAAATTGGATAAGCTTACTCGTAAGTGCCCTATCCTCAGGGGTAGTGAGGTGAAAATACTACATTATGCTTGCGTTTTATATTGCGTAACTCACAAATTATTCAGTTTTAGATGCGGTTTGTAGAGGAGAGCAGTAATTTTCACAAAATAATAAGATTAATAATATATTAAAGATATATACTGACATTAAAGTTTTTTCAGTTGTTAAACAGACTAGTGTAATGACTGTAACATCAGTCATTGTGCACTTCTACATTAGCTTAATTCAGAACATTGAGATTATGAATAAGAGAAAATCAGATGAAAACCATTAATGATAATGTTAAATAGAATGCTTTGTTGCTACTTTGAGTGGACACTTGAAGATAAGTTAGTTACATTTCATTCTTTAACTGTTATCTGTTTAGCTAGCTGGTCTGGTCAGGGTTTTCAGGTTAGGGGTCAGGGCCAGGGATTACAAGGTAATCTCCTAAAGAAAAAAAAGAAGAAAAAATCCTCACAGACAAATACCCTGTGCTTGATGTCTGACAGTTGACGGTTATTGATGTTTAGATTGTTAGCGGTGAGATTGCTGCTGCAGTGGCATTCTCATTGTCGTTTGAGGTCAACCTCTCTGAGGCAAGTTTTGTGTTTTCTCAGCTACCTGTGCTTGTAATTGCAATTAACTGAATTTGTACTCATTTGTACTTTATCATGCATTGCTTTGGCAAGGAAGCATCTGTTTCTGCTTATGCCTATGTTTATTTCCTCTGTAAACTAGTATTTGTTACAGTCAACATGAAATCAAAATTACAATTATTATTTTTTATAGTATACTGCAGTATTTATTATAAATGGCTTATCTATACACACTTACATTAGATCACAGCAATAGTAAACCACAATGATCCAACCATCCAATCAATTCCCGATGGACAAAATCAATTCACGCCCTACATTTTTTTCTTGTTCAAGAAGCCATTACACTCAGATAAGTCATAATAGGGAAGAAAAGACTATCGCATAAATCTTTTAAAGTTGAAAGCCAAGTTCTCAGAAACGCAATCTGTGAAAGAATGTTTATGCCATAAAAAATAATTTCATGACTCTTTTATGACTTTACAATGTTACGTGATGTAATAAATAAGTAAAAAGTAAAAGAGTATTTTCCTTTTACCTTGAACATGCTTGAGTGCAGATATCTTAATCATCTACAGAAAACAAACAAACAAACAAGTATCCTTACTTTTAATAGTATAATGAATTTCATTAATGAGGTATACTGGGGTTACTCCACCTAAACTGACTAAAGTGACTTTTGACACACAACTGTTCAAAAGTTTGGGATCGGTACGTTTTTTTTTAATTTTTTTAAGTCTCTTCTGCTCATCAAGGCTGCATTTATTTGATCTAAAATACAGTAAAAAAAAAACAAAAAAAAAAAACAGTACTATTGTGAAATATTACAAATTAAACTGGTTTCTATTTGAATATATTTTGAAAAGTAATTTATTCCTGTGATCATATCTGAGTTTCCAGCATCATTACTCAACAATCTTCAGTGTCACATGCTCCTTCAGAAATCATTCTACTATGTTAATTTGCTGCTCAAGAAACATTTCTGATTCTGGTTCTTTCAAAAACATTAAAAAATCTCACTGATCCTAAACTTTGGAATGGTAGTGTATATATATATATATATATATATATATATATGAGCAATATCACACGAGTAGCCATGCGATATGGCTGTATATCAGCACGCAGTGATTCGTCCGTAGGCACGAGGCCGCAGGTAATCACAGCGTGCTGATATACAGCCATATCGCACGGCTACGAGTGTGACATTGCGTTTATACAACAGTTCGACGGCACGAGTGTGTAAATAAATAAGAACAACGGAGTGTCTTTAAAACCCTCTTTTGTGCAGCACTACTTCCTTCCGCCACGGATTCAAATCTCAATTTGACAGTTGGACTAAGCCTCCGTTACTAGTTCTAAAACGTCACTTCAGAACTAGTAACGAAGGAACGTTTCAAAACTCATGTTGTCAGTTGAACCAAGCCTCCGTTGCTAACTCTAAAATGTCACTTTAGAACTAGTAACGAAGGAACGTTGAGTCGCTTCATTGAAACACATTGAATTTTCTACAGTATTAGAGAGAGAGAGAGAGAGCGAGAGAGAGAGAGTAGGCTATTACCTGTGTCTGGTAAATTGCATTACATTCATTCATCAAGTCGATGTCCATAATATTACATCCTTTATACAAGTCCGTTTGAATGTCCGCTGAGGTAAGCGATCTTTGTATTTGTCTTTTTTTTCAGCTTTTTCCATCCAACACCACAGCGCTAAAACAACTTCCTTTTGCAAAAGTTCCTTTCAATTTAAAAGTCTCACTGACTAATTCTCCTGTAAAGTGTTGCTGCCATCTAATGGCGTATTAATGTAATGTTCACTCAATCCATATTACTTAATGGACATATTTATATAAAATAATATTTATTGAACAACATATAAGCACATTTGTACAGTTCAGTCAAACATAAAGCACTAGTTATTAAAAAAAATCAATAACTATGTGCTATATAAGGATGTAACGTAACGTTTATTATTATCAAATTTAATATAGCACAATTCGACTTGCTCTGTAACAAATAATAGATTAATAAGACCAAAGATTGCCCGTTCTATGTACTCATAGAGTCCCCGAGGCACTGGCCGAGATGAAGCTGTTCTCGGCGGTCATAGAAGCACTGAACAGCCGCTGACGCACTCGAGATCGCATCTCCGAAAACGTCAAAACAAATTGTAAAATAGGCGCTGTTATTAAATATGAGTCACATATTTCAGGTCTAAACAACTACATTCTCACCTAAAAAACTATTAAAACTACAGTTCGTGGTACAAGAAGTAGTATTTGTAAAAATTACGGTTGATTTGATTGGCCGCCATGACGGTCACTTCAAGCGGAGTGATACAAACGGTGAAAAGGCAGTAGGAGTGCTGTTATCACTGAAATATCGCATGGCTATCAGCCAATCAGATTCGAGAACCTGACAGAACTGTTGTATAAATATATATATATATATATATATATATATATATATATATATATACATACATAGATACACACACAACAGTTCCCATTCAGTCAGTCACGTTCGACGTTACGTCGATACTGACGTAATGGGGTCTCGCTAGGGAGCCCAGTCACCTCCAAGGATACAAAACAAGCCAATGGGAATTGGCCTGTGAGATTTACATGCCGGGCCCCTCCCCCGGCATCCGGGTATAAATAGGGCCGGCATACTCGCCTTCATTCATACTTTTGCTTCGGAGCCGATCGGATCGGATCTGCACATTCACCTCTTAAGAAAGAGCGAATTTCAAAGAGCAAAAACAGCAATTATAATTGCTATAGGACAAGATCCTAAAAACAGCAATTTTAATTGCTACTCGGCTGTTTTTTGTTCCTGGTGGCTGCTCGAGTCTCTCCAGCTGGTGGGAAGGCACGCTCAGCGGTGGGTGTGACGGCTTTGACAGGGCCCGGGGGAAAATCCTGTGTTTTGTTTTCTTTCTGTTTCGCCGCTGGCCTCGTACCCACATTTTCAATAAAAGAGCAATTTCCAAAACCTCTGGGTCATATGAGAAGGTCCGCGCTGAGGGTGAGCGAGCTTTCGCTCCCTCTCTCTCAGCCGTTCCTTCCTTCGCCACGGGCAGGGTCTTGGCGCCCCGGGAACGCACCGCCTTCCCACGCCACCCTGCCCACTCGGAGCCATGTGAGTGGACTCCACTCACAGCCTCGACTTCGGGGCGCACTGCCTCCCGAGTCAGGCCACAGTGCTCCATGCTGCCCCCCCGTGGGTACTTCTGTTGTCCAGATGGTTCCACTCGTACGGTGCTTGGAGGCGTGGCTACGCCTTCCCAACCCGTCCCGTTGGCTCATTCGGACAGTCAGACTCGGCTACGCGATTCAGTTTGCCAGGCGTCCACCCAGGTTGCGGTTCTCTTGGCGAAGGACGCAATAGAGCCTGTCCCTCCAGCCGAGATGGAGTCTGGGTTTTACAGCCCTTACTTCATAGTACCCAAGAAAGGCGGGGGGTTACGACCAATCCTGGACCTGCGTGTCTTGAATCGGGCCCTCCACAGGCTCCCGTTCAAGATGCTCACGGTGAAACGCATTCTCACGTGCGTTCGCGCCCAGGATTGGTTTGCAGCTATCGACCTGAAGGACGCGTACTTTCATGTCTCGATCCTTCCTCGACACAGACCGTTCCTACGGTTTGCGTTCGAGGGTCGGGCATATCAGTACAGGGTCCTACCCTTCGGGCTGTCCCTGTCTCCTCGCGTCTTTACCAAAGTCGCGGAGGGGGCCCTTGCTCCGCTCAGGGAAGTGGGCGTTCGCATTCTCAACTACCTCGACGACTGGCTCATTCTGGCCCAGTCTCAAGAGCAGTTGTGCGAACACAGGGACCTGGTGCTCAGGCACCTCAGCCAGTTGGGGCTTCGGGTCAACTGGGAAAAGAGCAAGCTCTGCCCCGTGCAGAGCATCTCTTTTCTCGGTGTGGAGCTGGACTCGGTCAACATGACAGCACGTCTCACCAACGAGCGTGCACAGTCACTGCTGAACTGCCTGAATTCGTTCTCGCGGGAAACAGCGGTCCCACTGAAACAGTTTCAGAGGCTCCTGGGGCATATGGCATCCGTAGCCGCGGTCACGCCGCTCGGATTGCTTCATATGAGACCGCTTCAGCACTGGCTTCACGACCATGTCCCGAGGTGGGCATGGCACCATGGCTCACTCCGTGTGGTCATCACACCGGAGTGTCGCCGCACATTCAGCCCGTGGTCAGACCTTGCTTTTCTACGGGCCGGGTTGCCCCTAGTACAAGTGTCCAGGCATGTTGTTGTTACAACAGATGCTTCCACCACCGGCTGGGGTGCCATATGCAGTGGCCACTCGGCGTCGGGCTCCTGGACAGGACCCCATCGCCATTGGCATATCAACTGCCTCGAGTTGCTGGCAGTACTCCTTGCCCTGCGCCGGTTTCGACCGCTGCTGCAGGGCAAGCATGTACTGGTCCGGACGGACAACACATCGACGGTAGCGTATATCAACCACCAGGGTGGTCTACGCTCCCGTCGCATGTCGCAACTCGCCCGCCATCTCCTTCTGTGGAGTCAGCGCCGACTCAGGTCGTTGAGCGCCTCCTACATCCCGGGCGAGCTCAATCGTGCGGCCGATGCGCTCTCACGACAGCTCACGCTCCCGGGGGAATGGAGACTCCACCCCCAGGCGGTCCAGCTGATATGGAGCCGGTTCGGGGAAGCACAGGTGGACCTGTTCGCTTCTCGGGAATCCGCCCATTGCCAGTTGTTTTATTCGCTGACGGATGCACTGGCACACAGCTGGCCCCGGGACCTACGCAAGTATGCGTTTCCCCCAGTGAGCCTCCTTGCACAGACACTGTGCAAGGTCAGGGAGGACGAGGAGCAGGTCTTGCTAGTTGCGCCGTACTGGCCCAACCGGACCTGGTTCCCGGAACTCATGCTCCTCGCGACAGCCCATCCCTGGCGCATCCCCCTGAGGCAGGATCTCCTCTCTCAGGGGCAGGGCACCATATGGCACCCGCGTCCCGACCTGTGGAACCTCCACGTGTGGTTCCTGGACGGGACGCGGCAGACTTGAGTGACCTACCGCCCGCGGTAGTCGACACCATCACTTCGGCCCGAGCCCCCTCAACGAGGTGCGCTTACGCCTTGAAGTGGAGTCTGTTCGTTGAGTGGTGTTCCTCCCGCAGGGAGGACCCCCGGAAATGCCCGGTCGGTGTTGTGCTTTCCTTCCTTCAAGAGGGTTTGGAACGGAGGCTGTCCCCTTCCACCCTGAAGGTCTATGTGGCCGCCATCGCAGCACATCACGATGTGCTCGACGGCAAGTCACTAGGGAAGCACGACCTGATCATCAGGTTCCTCAGAGGCGCCAGGAGGTTGAATCCCCCTAGGCCTCGCCTCATTCCCTCCTGGGATCTCTCCATCGCCCTCTTGGGCCTTCGGGGAGCTCCCTTCGAGCCCCTTGAGTCAGCCGAGCTGAAACATCTGTCTCTTAAGACAGTGCTCCTGACCGCGCTCGCCTCCTTCAAGAGGGTTGGGGACCTGCAAGCATTTTCGGTCAGCGATTCGTGCCTGGAATTCGGGCCGGACTACTCTCAAGTCATCTTGAGACCCCGGCCTGGATATGTGCCCAAGGTTCCCACCACTCCCTTCAGGGACCAGGTGGTGAACCTGCAAGCACTGCCCCCGGAGGAGGCAGACCCAGCCCTTGCGTTGCTGTGTCCCGTTCGTGCTCTGCGCGTTTACGTGGACCGCACGCAGAGCTTCAGAAGCTCTGAGCAGCTCTTTGTCTGTTTTGGAGGTCAGCAGAAGGGAAAGGCTGTCTCCAAACAGAGGCTGGCCCACTGGATAGTGGATGCCGTCGCCTTGGCGTACCAGTCCCAAGGCGAGCCGTGCCCTCTCGGGTTGCGAGCTCACTCCACTCGGGGTGTTGCTTCCTCCTGGGCGTTGGCGCACGGCGCCTCTGTTGCAGACATCTGCAGAGCTGCAGGCTGGGCGACACCGAATACGTTCGCGAGGTATTATAACCTCCGAGTGGAACCGGTGTCCACCCGTGTGCTTTCTACTCGTAGTTAGCCATGGGTGTTCGCTTGCTGTGCCATTTCCCTCGGGAGAGGGAATGCGAGCACTTTTTCTGCTCCTCAGTTCAGTTCCCCGTAACGGCGAACCCTGTGGAGTTCCTCCTGCATCTTGCGGCGGCCAGACGTGGCGGAGGCGTCCGGCGCTAGGTCCAGTACTCGTGTGTATGCCCAGTTGGTCTGCCCTTGTACTGGGCTAGATGCCCATATGCTGTGATTCCCCTCGGGTAATCCCATATGAGATTGTCCACGGTAAGGTTTCCCTGACGGTAAACCCGTGTCTTTCCCTGGGCGGCTTCGCTTTTGCCCCGTCTCTGATTGCTAGTCGTTCCTCCCGAAAGGTAGGACCTACATCAGAGATCTTCCATATGCGTTACTGTTCTCAGACCAGTCCATATGTGTCTCCACACGTTACCTCCCTTCGGGCAGGGTGTGGTCTCCGTAGCTTTCCCCTCCTCGGGGAACGCTTTCCTGGCGTTTTTGTCGTTGCTGGAAAACGAGGGATTGAGTTCCGAAGCACTCTCCCCCGTGGGGTAGGAACAGCAGCTTCGACTTCTCCACGGTAACGCCCTGTCCTCTCCATCCCACCGGTATGGAAGACATTCCTGGGCTTACTCTGGGCGCTGGAGGGTTGCGAGTATGGGCCGCATTTGCACTTGGCACGCCTCAGCCTGCCAGCACCTGCCTCCCTAACACTCGTAACGTGGTTCAGTTGCTATGGCGTTTTCCACGGGACCCCATTACGTCAGTATCGACGTAACGTCGAACGTGACTGACTGAATGGGAACATCTAGGTTACTAATGTAACCCCCGTTCCCAGAAGGAGGGAACGGAGACGTTACGTTCCCTTGCCATAGCTTTGTGCCACCGCTGAGCGGCCAGATACCTATCTCGGCTCCTCAGCAAAAATATGAATGAAGGCGAGTATGCCGGCCCTATTTATACCCGGATGCCGGGGGAGGGGACCGGCATGTAAATCTCACAGGCCAATTCCCATTGGCTTGTTTTGTATCCTTGGAGGTGATTGGGCTCCCTAGCGAGACCCCATTACGTCAGTATCGACGTAACGTATCCGTTCCCTCCTTCTGGGAACGGGGGTTACATTAGTAACCTAGACGTTCTTTCTGGTTCTCAACTCTGACTGGCTGATGAGAGCAGTGAGATATCCACCCCAGTATCAGCACTGGAACCATTTCATCGTTTGTATCACTCTGCTTGCGACAACTGTATTGGCGGTCATGACTCAACGTTCCTTCATTACTATTTCTAAAGTGACATTTTGGAAATAGTAACAGAGTCTTGGTCACAACTGTCAACTTGAGATTTGAATCCATGGTGGAAGGAAGTAGTGCTGCACAAAAGGGTTTTAAGAGATATTCATCATTGTTCGTCATTGTTTCTAATTTATTTACTCACTTGTGCAGTCGAACTGTTGTATAAATGCAATATCATACTTGTAGCCATGCAATATTGCTGTATATCATCATGCTGTGATTACCTACGGCCAAATAACAGCCGTGCTGATATACAGCCATATCGCATGGCTACTCCTGTGATATTGCTCATATATAAACTTATACACAATGGGTCTCATTCATGAAACACGAGCAGAACGAATTTTTGTGTAAATCGTGTGTAAAGTGGTTCTGGTGTAAATTTTCATTAAAATGTTCATATTTTCCAAATGTTAGTTGGTACAAAAGAAATCTACACCTGCTCCCAGCCACGCCTAAATAGTGCGTTTAACATCCGAACGTTTTGGTCATTAATAAGGCTGCATTTTAATTCACCTTAATAAGGTACATATTTACACAGCATTTTGAAAAAATATTATATATAGTAATTACATACGTTTTTTCTTTTTACTTTTATTGTGAGAGCCAATAATAGCATCTGCAAACGGAGCACTTTAATCAAATAATGGATAGATTTCTTTACGGTTGGGCAAACTAATGGCCCCTTATTTGTTATGGAAATTGTTTCCTATAAAGTGTCCAAAATCCTTTGTTTGGTGTCATAATATGATGCCCATATATAGTTGTCAGTCGGATTTAATGGGCGGGATTTATGGTAATTGAGAATGAGCATGCACGCGCGTCCCATTTACGACTGATTGGAATTCATTAACACACACACACATTTCACTATCACTTCTGACGTTTACGAAGTATTTGTGAATCAGGAGAAGAGTTTTCGGGAAAGTCTCTTTACGCGCAAATCACTCGCATATTTACTTGTATATTTACGAATGTTTCATGAATGAGACCCACTGATGGTCTACATGGGTCCTCTTCCTGTTTAATGTTTTCTTGTCAAATTACAACAAAATGGCTTCCTGATTTGGTGGATAAAATTTTCCATGTAACTGCTTCAGTGATTATATAAAGAACATTAATGATCATCAGGTGATAACAATCAAGAAGCTCAATTGATTAATTAACAGACTCCAGTTCAATTCCATCTGAAACAACAACAAATAATAATAATAATCTCGCTCTCTCAAAAATTTTTGCCTTTTAAGGAAACTACATTAATTTTTTTTATTTTTTACAATTTCAGGACAGCTACCCCACCTTGTTTTTTAAACTTTGTTGCAATCGCAACACCCAATAACAAAAAAAAAGTAGTGATAAATTGAAATTGATAAATTGATTAAATCATAAAATGAAATATTGTATTCAAGTCATTGTCTGCATTGCAACTTCATAATGCTTAATTGAGCCACAGTCTAGTTCCCCACATTACTGCCTAATTTTGCTGTTTCTTCACATTTCCAAAATAATTAACTGTTCTGAATGCTTTATTTTATCAGGGATATTATCACTGTGATAATCTATTCAAGATGTTATTAATGTCATAGTATACTGGACGTCTGTTTTAAAATGAAAACTTCACTGATTAAATTCACCTGGCACAAGCTTTTACTACAACAGCAAACTTTAACTGATTCAAGTGTGCATTTTTTCCCACTGCAAGTCAAAAATATTTTTGATGAGTCATATTTGACCTATTTAGCTTTAGCCCTGGGCTGTTGCTACCGTTCAGCACCGCTCTAACATGCACCCTCTGACATCCTTTAGCGTGTCCTTACGCTGTCTGAGGAATGTGACTCTCTCTCTCTCTCTCTCTCTCTCCTTCTCATTTCCTTTAGTTAGGCAGAGAAAACAAAGTGGTTGAAATTCAGTATTCCTTACAGAGAAGAACACAAAAGTACAGCGTAGCTTTGCCACTTTCACCCAGAACATAGATGAGAGGAGAAAGAGTGGGAGGTCAAATTATTTGATCTAAGAGTTCTGAGAGAGTAAGTGAGAGCGAATGGGAGAGACAGCATCTAAACGAGCTTTGTTCTTCCCATATGGCTTTAATTGTGTAGCTGGGAAACAGTAGTTTAGATGATCACATTGTTTGCACATAGTAAATTAATGCTCTGACTCCTCTCCAAAAATAACATTAGAGCTGGCACTGGTCGGCAGCGGAGCCTTCAGGCCCAAAATACAATAATACACACAGGAAACCTTCTTCACGCTTCAGTGCAAACACACACGATGGCAGACTGACTGCCTGTCAGAGTTGAATTAAAACTGAGGAATGTCTATCAGATATGGACAAGCTTGAATGTTTTCTGGTAGAACTACTTGCCAGCAATGGTGTAAAAAGGAAGTTTGTTTGTGAGAATCTCAAGGTCTCTCTCTCGCTCTGTATACGTTACAGTTGATTTGCTGGCATCAGAATGCAGATCTGATTCAGATTAAGTAAACACGAGTGGAAGTCAATGACAGCTTGTAGAGGGCTGTATGTGTAAAAGATGTATGAAGTAACACTTTTTACCCAATCTGTTCTCTTAACCCAGCCAGCTACCTCCAAAAACATGCTTACATTCAATTCTTTATACTTAAGTATTTTATATTTATGAAGATTAAAAAAAAAAAAAAAAAAACATTTTATGAAATTAAGTTTTGTGTTCTTTTCACAAGCTTTAAGACAATCTTTGTAAACATACTCTTCTATCAACCTTTGGCAGTTATGCACAAACTGAATCAGTATTTTTCAAAGAATCAGCTGAGTGAATGATTCAGTGACTCACTTATAAAGAATCAGTGATTTTGAAAGAATAAATTAAGCAAATTATTCAATGACACACTTATAAAGACACCTATTTCAATGAATGAATCAGTATTTTTGAAAGAATCATTTGAGAAAATGACATTCACTTGTCGCCACATACTGGTGCAACAATATAACCTGCAGAAAGAGTCATTGAAAAAAAATCCATTACTAATACACAAAGTGTGCCGGGAGCAAACACAGTCAAGTGAAGTGATACAAACACTGAGTCCAAGTGCTTAACTTTTGGAACAATGTTTGGACAATCAAATTCAAGGACGTATTCCAGAAGTATTCCATTGCTCCAAATAGTAATTCAATGTCAAAAAAGTATTTTGTATATTTTCTGAGAGGAGTACCTTTCCTTTGTCCATGAAAAAAGCTGTTTTTCTCTGCTTGCTTCTCGACGACTGGTGCTTCCCCTCAGCACAAGTTTGGTATGTTTTAAAGCACAGCATTCCAACTTTCTGAATATTCATAGCGAATTCTCTTTGGCATGAGTCTGAACCAATAAAATGTGTTTTTCATATTCATGCTGATGTAAACAAAACGGTCTTACTCGTGCTGATATAAACATCCGAAGAGTGCGCACAAAGACGCCTCAGACAACATTTGATCCCGATATACACATATAGGCTACACAGAATTACATTCCAAAATATCTGTCTTGCCGAGTATTCACGCATCTCATGGGGAAAAAAGTTGAATGTATATTTTATATATTTTTCCTATATGTATTGGGTTTTGACTTGGTTTGTCAAGTCAAAGTGATTTTGTTTTGGAACCTTCTGAAAACTTTAACTCCATTTTTCTCAAAATTGACTTTGCTGACTCTATCGACTTCAAACAGGTGTAGTCATTTTTTGTCTGATTCCAACAAATCATACATAATTTAAGTTTTTTAAAAGAGAATGTGAAAATAATGTGCAATAACTGTGACTCATTTTGCCAGCATGGGTCACATATGGCTTTTCATCCAGAGCAAAGGAATCTGAAGCTTATGTTCACTGTGAATGTAGAGGAGGTACATATTCATCACATGAACTCTTCATCAAGGTTGCTCTTGTAAAGAAATGATTTTTGAAGGGCCTCTCACACATGAACTCTTCATTACGGGCTCTCTCATATATGAACCCTTCATCACGGATACTCTCTTTTACATCAGCTCTTCATTATAGGTCCTCAGCTCTCATATATGACCTCTTCATCATATCAGTAGATGCTAATGAGATCTACAGAACTTGACACAGTCAGGGTCCAAAGTTTGACTCAGACTGGACCAGGATTCTCTCTCTCTCTTTTATTTATATTTATATTTATTTATTTCCTTCATTAGATCATAGGCTACAGTGTAGATAGGTAATTTATAGATAATTTCCTAAATATGAATTTCCGTAGCAAACAGGATGCAGAATTGCAATTGAAATGTATTTAAAATGAATTTAATTGCAATTAGTGCAATTTATAACTGAAAAGTAATGGTTAATACAAAGTTTGAATGATGACGACATACAAGCACACACAAATATGTACAAACAATTAATTTTCGAGAAGTATTACCTGTTGAATTTCTCTGAATTGTAATCGAGTAAACTACACTTCCTGCACTCTAAAAAATGCTGGGTTAAAACAACCCAAGTTGGGTTGAAAATGGACAAACCCAGCAATTGGGTTGTTTTAACCCAGCAATAGGGTTAAATGTTTGCCCAACCTGCTGGGTAGTTTTATTTAACTCAACTATTGTTTAAAAATGACGGTATTGCTTAATTAAAATTAAGCCAAAGTATGTTGAAAATGAACATTTATTAATGTTCAATAAATAATTATTAAACAATAAACATTTATTAAATTGCTTATTAATACATTTATATTAATAAACTATTAAATTTATATTAATAAAATATTAAAGCTTATTAATAAACATTCACCTTTTGTCTATTATTGTTGCCTCTACTTGCATCTGGTTTTTAATTTCCCAACTATTTTGGGTTCATTTTAAGCTAGCCATATAGCAATTTTTAAACAATAGTTGGTTTAAATAAAACTACCCAGCAGGTTGGGCAAACATTTAACCCAACCACTGGGTTAAAACCACTGGGTTGTCCATTTTCAACCCAACTTGGGTTGTTTTTAACCCAGCATTTTTTAGAGTGTGTATTTCCAATTCCACTTCCTGTGGTTTGAGGCCAATTTAATTTAAGTTCACACAGTTTGCTCAATCCTGGCTGTTCGAGGAGACAGGGAAGACAGAAAATGGACTACAGGAGTAAAAATGGTCAAACAAGGTGTTTGTTTTTTTTGTCTGTTTCTCTCACACTATTATTATTTCTCAGTAAATATATATAGAGCCGGCTTTGCTTCACCAGTTTGATTCATCTTTGTCTTTCTACTGAACAAAACCACCTGTGGAGAAAAACACTGAACTGGAATGTTTACAAAAAATTAAAATAATAAAAAAAAATAATAAAAAAAATCTGTATGTATGTGTGTGTGTGTGTGTGTGTGTGTGTGTGCGCGTGCATGTTTTGGCCTGGCTGAATGGTAATTACTGATGGAGTCACTCAAGGCCTATCCAATTCAATTTCTCCATCTCCTCTTGGCCTGATGTTAAGCTAAGATATGGTATGTGTGTGTGTGTGTGTGTGTGTGTGTGTGTGTGTGTGTGTGTGTGTCTGATTTTCTTTTTATCCATCTTCCCTCCTTTTGGCTTTTTCCTGGCATATTTTCGCTCTCCCTCTCTTCTTTGTTTTCCTTTTCCAATTGTCTATGCATGCAAGTGTGTGTTATTTTCTGTCCTCTGTCACTTTCCATCTTTTTCACCTCCCTCTCAATCTTTCTCTTGCCAGCGCGTTGATGACAGCTACAGCACCATACGGCCTTTCTTCACATTTCCCATGTATTTTTAATAAAGAGGCTTATGCTTCTGTTTACAATCAGATTGTGTTCCACACCTGCGTGCTCGCACACACATGACGAGGCCCAGCCACTTGGGAAGGTGTAAAGCTGATAGGTTTAAGGGAGGAGAGATAGAGATCTCTGACTAATCTGAACCCTGTTGGCAGGAGGTTTAACCTGTAGATGAGAATCTCTCTCCACTCACTGCTCTGAGGCCTGCCATTTAGATCTGTTTCCCCAGCTGTGTGTTCATAAATGATTCAATTAAGCTCAGCTCTGATCTGATCTGATCCAAGATTAGTCTGAATGCTCCGAGATAAAACATTCTGAAGCTCAGTGAAGAAAAAACATACTGTATGTCCCCTGATTCATTGCTGGATGTACATGGAAGCAGAGATTGGATATTGCATAAAAATGTATAGGATGCTTAATTAACTGCCCATACACACAGCAGGTTTGGACAACATCCAGAACCGAATAATTGGCTCCCTTTCAATTCATGACTTGGACTTTGCAGAGAATTCACCTCAAGCCACAGGATGTTGAATTGGAACTAGAATCGGAATGACAGGATGCAAGACTTTCTGCATTGCAATTTAAAATAGGCACACAGCAGAGACAACAGACTTTCATTAGTCTGACTCAAGTTCTCACTGATTCATTTTGACCCATTACGCCTATTTATTCCCTGATATGCAGCAAGCTTATAATAAATAAGAAAAACTGAAAACCAGGATGTTAAGAGGAATAATTTGTAGCTAATAGCCAAAAGATAATAGTCAGAAATAAAATTGGTTACCACCATGAAGACTAAAATCTAAATGAAAAATAATAATAATAATAATAATACAAAACAACAAAAAGAAAGTATAATTACAGTTTGACATATTCATCTTGATATGTACCATTCTTTTTTTCAACTGATTAGGCATATTTCTTTAAGCTCAATTCAATGTTGTCAAAACCATCCATACAGTATTTCCACCACAAAAAAAAACATTAAACCACACGAGTGTACTAATAATAAACATGCATAGTTCATTAATTCTGTGGCAGTTTCTGATATGATTACCAGATCCAGAATTTATTTTATTCATTCAACAGGCACTTTTATCCAAAGCGACTTACAAATGAGAAATACACCAAGTGATTCACCTTAGAGGGGGCAGTAACACAGGAAGTGCTAGAAATACAAAGTTTCAAATATTGCCTGGAATAGTACAAGACTGCATTTTGGATTGAATGGATTGAATTATTGACACCTGTCACAAAAAAGGGCAAAATAAATATAAAATGTATACACGTACAGTACACTCACAATAGCTCATAAATGGTGAAGCCATGTGCGTAGAATATGTGGGGGATGTGTTTTTTACTTTTTTTGGGCAAGTGTGTTCATGAAGAGGTTTTCATGGGCCAATGTGAATAAATCTAGATTTAAACTCAAAGAGACAAGATAGTCTATGCATGACTGGACATTTTATTTGTATCCAAAATGAAGCAATGTGAGCAGCATTATGGTGCGCTAAACACTCTCATGAAATCTACGTTTCATTAATACTTAATGACGGAGGGCGCTCTCTCACAGAAAGTCCAAAAGTGACTCACAGAAGCAAAAACATTACATTAAATCCGTTTATATGGACAACATGTGCAGCTATCACTGTAGCAGAATAAAAAGCAAAGTGTATAAATGAAGACAATAAACTCACGATTACAACAATATGCACTCTAAAAAATGCTGGGTTGTTTCAACCCAAGTTTGGGTCAAAAATGGACAAAGCCAACCATTGGGTTAAATTTTTAAATTTTAAATGCATTTTCCTTGTGATTTTTCCTTTTTTCCATTTTCCTTTTAACCCAATGGTTGGGTTTGTCCATATTTGACCCAAATTTTGGTTGAAACAACCCAGTATTTTTTAGAGTGTGGTTTATGTGTGTTTTTCAAGCTCACAATCTCTGCGTATTTTCATAACAAAGTATATGAATAATGCAGTACTAATTGACATAGCCTTTATTACAGTATAGAAACAAATATATTTCCTGCCTTATTGTGTGAAAAAAAATATTTTTTTTTTACATTGCATAAAATCCATGATCAAACAATCCAAGTGCACAAGTGTTTGTAATACATAAATCAATCATAAAATTGTCTTTTGGAAAATATAGCGAAAAAATATTTTAGAATACAAATCATAGGTTGTTCAGCAGTGAAAATAAATAAGAAAATAGGAATGTCAATTAGACATTGTTCAGGAAAAAAAAAACAATGGTATTACACTACATTTCTGTCACCCTCACTGTTGAAATGATGGCTTATGGCTACGCCCCTGGGTGAAGCCACATAAATGATTGTACTATAATTTTGTTTGTGTTTGATTCCAACTAGAAGAGTAAACAGAGCATTCTGGAAAAAAAGTGAAGTGTTCCTCCACCAAGGTCAGTAATGTCAAAGATAATTTATTATGAAAATACTCCATTTGTTATATATTTGATACCATGTTTATGGTCAATACTCACTACATTTACTCTATTTGAATATATTTATCTGCTTCCTGAAATTCAAATTACAATTCTGAATCCATTTTGCTACCAATTCAAATGTAATTACTAGAATTTAAATTACATTCTCAATTCAATCCTGAAAGCCTGAAACGCAGAGGAAGAAATCTACAGTATGCATTCATTAGTAGTCCATGAAAAATGCAGCTCATTTTTAATATGATAATTTCTTCCTCTCCCTCGAGTTCTGGGTTCAGTAATGTTTAAAAGGCTTTAGTGTTTAGCGTAGCTGCAGAAAAAAACCATCTGCCTTCAGGCGTATAAGTTAACAAAGCAAGCAGCCCCCATTCTCTCACTCTCTGATGTCTAAATGGGCATAAAGAGATATTACACAGCACATTATCATCACTGTTATGAATCAACATGGATGAACAATTTTGATTTCGATAACGGTGGTAGCCCTGAAGAATTACAATGCAAAATCATATAGCACAGAAGGAGACAGATTGAAGGACGGACGGACGGATAGGCAGATGGATGGATGGATGGATGGGTGTACTGCACAAAACACTTGGCCCGATTAAGTTCATAAAGGAAGAATCACCTCAGCGCACTGTATTCATTCTCACATTCATTCCCTTTCCTGCCAACGCAATTCAGCTCAGAGAAACTGGAATCCGGACAGATCCATTCCGGCTCTAAGCCGCCGGCCACTGGCGCCCCTCCACATTTATAATGTGGACTAGCGGATCAAAGCGCTGAGAGTGTGTGTAGTAGTGTATGTGTCTTAGTCAGAGGCCCCTAAGGGTCCTCAGTGAGCCTGAGGTGGCCAGTGCATGCCTGAGAAATGGGGGTGAGATTTCACGGAGTATGAGTGGCTTTAGACTGTTTGCTTTGCCACAGAGTTATTGCGAACATATGTGATACACACACACACACACACACACAAACACGCACACTCGTACAAGATGCTGAAGGCATTTTAAAGCTCTGTGGTGGGACAGTGATATAATCGCTCTCCGTCCGGTCTCCTGCGGACGCAGATGAAGCATCCTAATGAAATGAAATGAGAAGAATTCACTCACATCTTACAATATTAGTGAGGACTGACATATTTTATTGGTCAAATTTAAAATCCGATATAAATCTTTCCCTTGTGATATTATGCCTTTAATAATATTATAAATTCAAATATTTGGACCCATCTATTTCCGTCCTCATCAAACACAAAGCCTAAGGTCATCGTCACTATTTACTGCAGGAAAACAACATTAATCTGTCAGGGTTCACTGTGAGAGCACACAAGGACAGACGTGTACGCATACAACTCTCATTCATCTCCAGAAACGCAGTCCTGCTCTGCCGCAACTTCTGTTTGTGTAGGGACTTTATGTGTTTGGATGGGCAAAACACTGGGATCATGAAGAGAAGAGCTGACAGAAAAAGAGAAGGAAAGTGGGAGAGAAATAGAGAGGGAGAAAGAGCCTGTCCAGCCAGTATGTGGGGGCTTACCGCTCTCAGCAAGTGCTGACCACTACAGCCAAAGAAAACTTGCCTAACCCTGCAAGATGTTTTCATTAATGTTTATGCTCTCTCTCATTTGGCTACATCCGTACCCCCTGTTTCAATGGTTTCTAAAGGAACAAAGATG